>NC_088334.1:46685000-46857500 GCF_036884655.1 Musa acuminata AAA Group | reverse complement strand
GAGCTCCTCCTACATCAATCCATTCACCCGTACACCACCGTGTAGGATTGGGGAGATTAAGATTAAATTTTTTTGCTCATCAACTGTAGAAAAAGAAAAAAACTTAAAAGTGGCACAAGAAGCAATGCTCTATAGAGTCAGGAGTAGTAGCTCAGGAAACACAAAAGAGATGTGGCGGTAAAAAGCCTTTAACATAATATCTTAATATGAGATATCAAGGGTACTTTTCACAAATGGTCCCACAAGTTCCTCCTAGGAATCGAATCACGAAAACAAGGGTATTTAGTGAGGAATGACTTCTTCTTTTTCTTGTTTGTTTGAGTGACGAAAACAAGTTTCTCCTCCTCCTGGCTGGCAAGTATATAAGATCACTGTCATGGCCCCCTCCAAACACGAAAATTAGTACATTAGGTACAATTTGGTTTGAAATAACTATGCCACTACAAGATATTTTTTGTTTGAAATCATCCTCTAACCTCTCTCTATATATATGAGGGGGTTATGATGTACGAGGGTGTGTAGAAATTATATAGAGTGAAAAATGTAACTAAATAGTATAAAGACTCTCCTTCACCACCCTCTCAATCAACCACTACTCCCTTTTATTTTACAACTTATTCAATGTACTAAGGGATGAGAGAGAGACTAATGTTTTAAATCCCTAACTCAAGATAGGTAAATGAGGTACATCACTAATGTTTAAGTATACTTTATTAGACTTATCACTACGTTTACAATGCTAAACAACCTACAATGTTATAAGATTTCCAATAGCAATAGGATAATTGATGCTACAATAGTTGCTCCCGGGAGCAATAAGTGTAGCAGATAATGTCACTTTCATGACAATGACTTCCAGCATTTACAGTTTCATCTCTCAGAATGACCATTTGAGTGTTCATCTGCATTAAAACATCTATTTAAGTATAAGAAGATTACACCACACCACTCATGTGTATATATGTACAAGTCGATACATGTATGCGTGCTTGCTTAGATCTATGGCCTACATGAACCTAATCATTGAATTCCCCAGTGCATGGAAATGTTGAACACTGAATAATGGTACTGTGCAAACGGATAGCAACAAAAACTTTAACAAGGATTGTCTTCGACACCTCAATTGATTATATGATCATAGAAAACCCTCAATAAACATGTTTTGAGGATCTTAAGCATGATCATCACAGGCCAAGTAAGCCTAAGTTGGATCTTCAGGTGCTTTAATTTAATGCTTCCATGCATGGAAGGGGGGACGTAGATTTGCATGGACTTGTCCAAACTACGAGAAGATGAGAGGGGTTAATTAGAAGACACTGAGCTCATGAAATCGAAAGAAAAGGTGGTGGAGTAGCATTGGGATGGGAGTTATATTAATACATCGGTAGGTTCCAGGCCGACCGTGGCTCGACCGTCAAAGGAAATGCCGGACTGTAGCAAGCACACGAGGAGTAACGTTGTGAATCGCACTTGTAAGAGTTACAAAGAAACGTACAAGAAGAAACCTACAAAGCAAGATCAAAACCACCCCTCTCTCTCTCTCTCTCTCTCTCTCTCTCTCTCTCTGATATTAATCTTACTGGGTGGAAACAGCATCTAGGCCAAAAGTCTCACTGCTTGTCTTTGGCCTAAGATTCTCTTAAAGTTTCCTTTTCTCCTATTTGATTGTTGTGACTTGGTGTTGTGACTTGTCAATGGAGACAAGCCTACGTAACATTAATTATAAATTTAAATTATAGAGGTAAGTTTTAGTAACTAAGGTTTTAGATTAATTAGGATTAAGATTGAATATATAAAATATGATTTTAAAAATTTTAAAAATAAATTAGAGAATATAATTAAGTTAGATGGATGAAAAGTTATTTTAAGCAAAATATTTAGGTATCTTGAATCAATTATTATTTATAAAGTAAAAATAAGATGATTAGAAGTTTTGTATGATCATTGGATATTTTTAAGATTAAAAAATTATATAATAATTATGAGATTAATAATATTTTGTGGATGTGAGTATAAATAGTTAAAATTAACATATATAAAAATTTATTTTTCTGAAATGAGAATGTTGATATATATGTGAAAGTTAAAAAAATAAATATTTTTATTAATGAAAAACTAAGTATCATTTTGATAGAGGATATATGACAGAAAATCATTTAAGATATATAGACATATGCTCAGATACAATAGTCAAATATTAGTAATACAAGAAAAAATAAAAAAAAAAGCTTAAAAAATTTTAATAGAGACTATAAATAAGAATTAAAATAGCAAAAGATTCATGTAGTTGATCAAATAATTAAGATTTATTATTTTATTATTATTATTATTATTATAGTAAAAGAGTTTTGTATATTGACTTCTTATCCTCCAATAAGAATTGCTTATGATTGTCGCCAAGCTTATACATCGCGGCTCTTATATCACTTCTCTCCCGCAGTCCCTACCGTTGTCTGGCAGGGAGTTCCTCTCCTTCTCTTTCGTTTCATGAATTGTTCTTTGTTTGATGTTTTACTGTCTAGTCTTCTTCTGATTTTGTGATCATCTGTAGATCTTGGTGGCTTAGAACTTGTTCCTTCTCTGTGTGTCTCGCTTCGTTCTACTCTCTGTGAGCATCCCTAACCATGGCAGATCACTACACTAATTTCTTCGAGGCTTTCCTCAGCAACAATACTTTCTCCTCCTCCACCCCATCCTCTCCGGCAGTTGCCACCACCTACGGCTTCTCCCACGGCCACACCAGTTCTCCTCCTGTGAGAGAGGCCCTCCCTCTCCTCAGGCTGAGTCCCACAAGGCACCCAGGGGAGGACAACACTTCTTGCAGCGTGTTTGATGAAGGTGGAAAGGACGAGGCCATGTGCATCGATGGCGAAGCTGATGCTGCGGTTATCGCTCTCCACTTAGGCCCTCCAAGCCCCGGTGCAGTTGATCTAATATCAAGAAACTCTTCGGAGGCTGATACTGAACAAAAAGGAGGAGGAGGAGGAGGAGGTGATGGTGATGTGGTTCCCTTAGGTTACCCTTCCAATCCCATAGGAAGGATCAACAAGGGACAGTATTGGATTCCCACCCCATATCAGATCCTCATTGGTCCAATCCAGTTCTCTTGCCCGGTGTGCAGTAAATCTTTCAATAGGTACAACAACTTGCAGGTAATCTTTTCTGCCTTCCTCTTCGGTTCTTCAAATCACTTCTGTTGATTTCTGATCTTCGTTTTAAGCTATTCCCTTTGCACTCATCATTGTCCCAAGTCTGGCCTAACCGAGACTGGGATGGATACTGTATGCCTCCTCTACTTTTTATGTGATGGAACTACACGCAACCTATGTTCCGATTCATGCTTTTTGTGCTTTTTGGAGTTTGTTGACATATACATACATATATTGTGCGTTGGGAGTTGCAGCAACACTGAAAAGATCTCAAGTCCTTTCAGGGTACCTTCGGTTCATACATAGAGAAGGATAAAATCTTCTGCACCCAAAGTGCACTGTATCAGGAAATCGAGGTCCTTGTGTCTTCTGACCTTAGATTTATATGGGCTTTGTCTCCAAAATAAGAGAGAGAGGATCTCTCTGTGGGTGTGTGTGATAACTCATGCAGTGAGTCTTTTCCTTCGTTTCTTAGATTTCATCTAGTGAGTTCTTTGACCGGCGGCAACCCAACTTGCCAATAGGACAAGCTCAACAGCGTAGTGTCAGAAGATGATAGCAGGTTTTCATCAGTACAATTCTTCCAGAGGCCCCTCCATCGTGGCAGGAAGAATAATTCTAACCTTCATACGCTGAAGACCGAGTTCAAGATTGTCAAGCAACGCTAATGACCTAAACTTTGATTCCTCTTCTTTCTATACCCTTAGAAAAGATGAAGTAGAACTCTCCTCATTTCATGTTTGTAACTATCGCCGGAAGATATTGCACAAAGATAGCTAAATTGATAGTGGTGTTTCAATGGCAACAGATGCATATGTGGGGACATGGATCACAGTACAGGAAGGGACCAGAGTCGCTAAGAGGCATCCAGCCGACGGCGATGTTACGGCTTCCATGCTACTGCTGCGCACCCGGTTGCCAGAACAACATCGACCATCCGAGATCGAAGCCACTGAAGGACTTCAGGACCCTCCAAACTCACTTCAAAAGGAAGCACGGAATCAAGCCCTTCGTGTGCCGGAAATGCGGCAAGGCCCTCGCGGTTCGCGGCGACTGGCGGACCCATGAGAAGAACTGCGGGAAGCTGTGGTACTGCATCTGTGGCTCCGACTTCAAGCACAAGAGGTCGCTCAAGGATCACATCAAGTCCTTCGGCCGGGGCCACGCGCCAGTCGGCGCCGACTGCTTCGAGGACGACGACGAGCCCCTGTCCGAGATCGAACAAGACTCTCTACAAGCTCACAAGGGGAGGTAATATGGACAATGCATAATTCCTTGTAAGCGGAGAGTCATCTCAGCATCTCTTCACGCTTACTAATAACTCTCATAGATCAATGGAAATGTGTTGTTCTTATGCTGTCAGGTTAGCTATGGATCTCCTTTCTTTCCTGTAGTTCACTTTAGGCTTATATGCAAGGTAGTGTTTTCTGGCTGTTGTTACGATCTTTTCGAGTTCTCTCTCAAAAAAGGGAAACAAGCTATTGCTTCTTGTTTCGGTTTACTTGTAGTGAAAGATAACCAAGGGCATGCTTGATCTGTTGCTCTCTGAAAGATCCTCTACTTTAAGCTTCTCAGGCAGGCAGAAATCTTCTAGGAACGCATGGATCTTTCTTTTCACCAATACTGTGCCCTCATTCTTCCTTTTCTATGATCTGTCATGCCTGTCAAACCAGTGGGGTTGCTGTTTGATAGTCTTCTTAGATGCTGCGAACAACACAGCTTTTAGGGTGATTCCATTGTGGGTTTATTGAGGGTGGTACAATATGTTTACATCAAATAATAAACATAATACCTTCTACTTTTTTCTTGGAATTCTCCAGAACACTAGGATGTGTGCAGTCCTGGAATTCCTAGTAGCAGCACATATCCTAACATCCAATGTAGATAGTATGTGCTGTAAACATATGTCAAACCTTTGGGGTATGCATGCATGTCTCCTTATCAATATATCCATCTTGGAGCGAATAACTCGAGACAGACATGGAGTTGACATGAAGATTGCCCACACGAGGACAATGAATATTTATTGTCTCCTGTATGGTGGTGGAGGTGCAGGTTGAAATCCCAAAGAACTTGCGATAAATTTTGTCCTGTTAAATGTTTGTGCCTTTCTCCGGTCCAATGCGATGAGCTTGTCATGGGGACAGAAGGCTCTTCTCGGAATGTATCTTCGCCTTTCCTGTTCCTTCTCCACATGGAGACAGCTTTGTCTCCCCTAAGCGGAAACACTAGGCCTAGGTTTGGTCTCATTTCCTCAGGCATCTCTACAAGACAACTTTGCAGATATCTTGCATGGCTGCTTCGACAAAATAACATCTCTAAAACCGATTAATGAGCAAAGTATTAGAATACAAACGCAAAGAACTGAGAACATTCGGATATAAACAGCTCTGATCAAAGAGAGAAGAATGGCAGCTGTGGAAGTTCAAGAAGCCATCGGATGGAAATGTGAGAACGTAGTCATATTATGAAAGATGTAAGCAACTCCCGAGAAAGGAAGAGAAGAAAGGAGTGGCGATGAGAGAAAGGCCACCAAACTACAGGGTGCAAAGCTTTGGAAGCTGTGGAGAAGCTTCAAGTTGGTTGGGGGTTGCGTCTCTTTTACCGGGGGAATAAGAGGAGGAGACTCTCGAGGGGCTTGAGGGAGAAGACAGGGACGGAACATGTGTTCAAAGACAAAAAGATGTCTCCCAGGGTGACAAAAGAGCATTTCTGTGCTGATGCTTTACTGTGACCAGAGGACGGAACACGATGATGATGATGGACTCGATTTCCCTAGCTACAATTCTCGTGGAACATCAAAAAGAGCACGCACACGGTAAGTCCAGAAGAAGGCAACACACACACATGAACACTTCCACTGTCCAACCTCAAGGAGGTAAGAATGTTAAAACATATACAAATTGAGAATAGAATAGGAGTGATGGAAAGATTCAGTTGCCTTCTTCTTGCACTGAGAATTTTTCTCTCTCATCTTCTGAAGATCCTGGAGTCATTTCATTGAAGGGATGTGTCTCTAGTTCATATTTCATCGACTAATTCTTTCTAATGAACATCTTTGTTGAAGAAATATCTTTTTAGTCTAACTAGTTTGATTTAAACTCATGTTAATATCATGTTAGAGCTAATGATTGATGAAAGATTAAAATTGCACCGGGTGGATAAATTGAGTGAAACAAAAAGCTAGATGAATCCATTTGACTACAGCCAAATTAAGGTCAATTTGCAATTTGACTTTAGTGAAGGTGAGAATCCGTACAAGTAAAGGGCCCAATTGACCAAGATATGAAAGAAAGAGGTTATTTATATATGGTATAAAGATTGAAAAATGACTAATAATTGTCGTACACTATTAAGCATTAAAAGAGAGGGAGGATTTATATGTTTAAGTTTGACGAACAAATTAATCATTTATATATTTAAATATTTATATGTGAGACAAACGTCAAGAAAAGAATAAGAACTATTTAAGTATCGAAGGAGTCTGATGATATATATTAGGTTTGATTCATAATTTAATAATTTATCCTTTCGAGTTATATTAATGTCCTAATTACTTTATTAAACACAAGCTAAATATTTTCATAATTTTATGTAATTCAAATATAAGAATATTATTTGACAACCAAAAATGAGTAAAAGATTTTTCTTCTCTTTTTCTCCAAAAGATCTCCAAAGAAACAACTCTCATTCAAAAACTGGCTTGAATAATATATGCATGGCTACAAAGGCAATATTATCATCACAAAAATAAGGAAAACATACTCTACATAGAAAATAAAATACACTCAAACAACATCACAGAAAGATGTAACTCTAAACTCTTTGAATCATAGCACCATTTAGGAGCTCATGAGAGGATCATGTTTCTTGGATTTGCACTACTACTCTGTTAAACAAAAGAAAAAGAAAAGGTGATCTTACTTTAAGCAAGAATAATATTTTGTTCATAAGGATTAGTAGCTGGCAAAAATGCATGCCTGCCTTTAAAGTTCTCTCACTTGTTCATAAGGAGAATCCTTGATGAGGAACAATTCCAAGTTCTGGATTACTCATCTATATGACAGCAAATTGTATCTTCACCCCTCCATTTTTCTAACAATGTCTAACCATTCATTCTATTGCAGATAGCATGTTCATTTAGGATGAGAATGAAGAGAGAGGGAGAGAGATAGACATTGCAAGTTCATGTAACAGCTGATTCAAGGTTTCTTCCTTTTGTCTGGAATTACATCTACTCTTTCTTACCTTCTTCAGTAATGGCTTTTCTCCACTTTTCATAGCATCATGAAAGAAATCTAGTTGATGTTTCCATTTACCAAATGCAAAAGAAACTTGGCAGTAAGTCTGGAAAAGAAATATACCTCCTCATCATTGGATGTGGTCCAGAGAAAGGGAAATATCACCCCCTGGATGAGTGATTGGATTCTGGTGCCATTTAGATTCTTGTTGTTGGTGGGACCAGAATAGCTCATCAATTGCACAATTAGGACCATCTGATCAATTTCACATGGGCTCTGCTGTGCGGTCAGGATTTGTCTGGATCAAGGACAGCATGTTTCAGCTTGGACTGTCCTGATCCCCCTACCAGTCTCACTTGGTCAAGAAATGAAGCCATGTACCCAACACTATGGTTTTGCTGTTCTTTTTTGATTCAAACATTAAAAAGGAGGAGGAGTCTATGTAAAAATTTTGTGTGGAAATTTAGGAAACACAAAACAAAAACAAGATAAGTAGAACTGCTCAACAAGTCATTGCTCAGAACCTTTTCCTTTTCTTTTCTGATGCTGGTTTCTGATTTCTTGAAAGACACTCTGAAGAAGGGGGAAAAAAAGAAGATTACTGTGGGATAAAATGATTGGAAGAAGGGATGTGAAAAGTAGATTTGGGAGTTATTTTCTGCACTCCATGTAACTCTGCAAGGAGGAATAAAAAGAATCAGTTTTGCCTCTGTCACCTGAGTCTGCTTGTCTGATGAGCATAGTTTACAGTGGCAGGAAATGAAGCACCAGATGTTCAATGCAGATGCTGCTCCTTTGTCAGTATGGAGCACTTCAGAGCCTCATAAAGCCTGTTCTAATTCTGGGTTGGTACCTGACATATTCCTACAGGATTTCTTTGATGGTACTAATCATATCATTTCAGAGATCTTTTGTATGTTCTTCTTGCACTTATTTCATTAGCAAACACAACTAGAAGTCATGAAAGAAGGTGTTAGATGAACTAAGTATTGCAAACAGAGGATTAGTTGCACACATTTATCAGCATAGGATAAAAAATGATAGTTAAATTTTAAACGACAGATCCAAATAGGAAAAAAAAGGCTATACCATGGAAAGTAATTTTACTAGTCAACAGTTGCAGATGTCAAAGATTTCTGAACATGATGAACTAATGAATACAATCTAGGCATGACTGATTAAAGGGAAGCTCAAATCACAATTGTTTATGATAATTTTCGATCTTTACTCATATCATGCTTCCAGAAATCTTTCAATTTTTCATGAACAAGGCCATCAAAATGATGCACCTACAAGCTTTTCCTTGAGTATCAAGTTACCTAATTCTTGAGATTGCTGAAAACTTGAAGCTAGAGTGAAAGTTTTGGTAATAACATGAAATGAAAATGTTGAGATGATGTACAAATCACCACACTTGTTTGCTAAATTAGATTACCAACTGAAGTACAAAAGTGCAAACTAACTCCTCAGCCTCCATACAGAGGAGGAAATGCTAGTGTTTTATTGAAGATAAGCGAACCAGATAAAAGAAGCATATCTCACCTGATTGTTTACTTGTGTAATTGGAAAGGCTTGTCACATGAAAAGTGAAGTATTTATTTTTCTTCAGCTGTGAATAGCAGCAAGAGATTTGAGGAAGATTCTAAATATAACAGCACCACCTACATGGCGGAGAAAGAGAGAGTGGGTTTATATCGATCTCATCAGTAAGAGTTCCTCGTGTCATTTCAGTAACTATTAACTTGAGGAGCATCTTACTTGATACTTCTGCCATGTCTTCCTAATACATAACTGTTTCTACCTATTTAGTGGTCAATGTAACTCATTAAGCTTAGTGTATATGCAACAAAGCAGCTTAGTAAATAAAAAAGATGACAAATTAGTTATCCTTTCTTCTTTACATGGCCTTATTGGTTCACTTTAGCTTCAGGTACTTTATCTTCCAAGAAAATCTAGTTTCTACAGACAAGGAATGAGTGTCATGATTGTTGGGAACTCATTGCCCATTGTGAATTACTTTAAAGCTTCAATAATCATCATTAAACTAGGTTGAGGACTCATAAAATGTATGTTTGTGGATCAATTCAATGTTTCACGATGGGGACAACAAGCAGTCATAGATCTTTGTCATTATTGAGCTCTATTTCAGACTAACTAAATAGCCAAACCTTGGCTAATAGTACTCATGTCTCCTTTCATTATCCATAATGATAACTTTTCTCCAGTCTCTATATGTACCTCTCTTGCATCACTAATTTTAATCAACTTAATCAAAAAATCTGTAGATCTATTCTGGATGAACTTCAAGTTTAAATGAGGTTTTGAGGTATACTTGGTAGATCCTTGAAGACTTCAGAGAGTCATGTTAGGGATGAGGAACTTGAAGCTCTTTTTGGCAAATTCAGTGGCTTCACTCCTCAGGGGATTACAGTTATACTACTCTACACCAGTGATATGCCTGCAAGAACTAGCCAAAGATCATATTACCAAGCAATTAATACCCAAAATCTTGGCTAATCTAGTTTGGATTTTGCCATTCACTAGATTTGACATGCAAATCACAGCATCTAAGAACTTGGATCATAAGAAAATCTTCTATGATCTAAAGTATAAAGAGAAGATATTGTTCATTAAAACAAAGATACAGGATGAGATGATGGTCAAGTTTTAAGAGTCATATCTAACACAGTGATGATAGTTTTCCTCAAGGCAATTCACATGAACACCAAAACCCATCTTAGATAGATAGAAGATACAAATCTCTGGTGTTATCTCAAACGCTTGCTGAAGCATGAAAAAGTTACTCCTTTATGACGATGTTATGAAAGTTCTCTCTCCATGTACAAAATTGGGAAGCAACTCATAGTACGCTAGAAAGGCAGGAAGAAACCAATTTTTTTTTTCTTTTTGTTAGAAGAATAAGATAGATGTTAGCGAGACATTATTTCCAATATTTATTTTTTTATATGATGCATATTTTTAGAACCTTCATTTCCAATATTTATACTCTTTAATGTGATGAAAACTTCACGTAGGTTTCTCAAAAAACATAACTTTATTAATACTTAGGTGTATTATCTTTCCTCTGATGCACATAAGTTGTCGATTGGTGAGTCGGCCCGGTTGGTTCACTGACTAAAGTGTGGGTCTCTTTTGATGACTCCTCCTAACTGACATGAAGAGTAGGTGTTCCGAGAAAAGCAAAGGAATCTGTAGGGAGAGGTAGTTCACCGGGAGCAGCTTGGTCTTCGAACGATGAAGCTTGGTTGGGGAGTTGGGTGGTCTCCTTTGCTGGATAGCCTCCTAGTCATACATCTTGGCTGCATCGATAATCTTGCATAATAGGCCTGCACCGAGGATGTCCTAGCTCAACCCCTCCGATGGTTAAGTCAGAGATGGAGAGGGAGGTTAATAATATAAGTGAGAGAGTGAAGAACTCTTGCCCACCAGCTTGTCTTGGCTTGGCTCGAGGCTTGACTTTTATACCTGGGTGTTGGGTGGAGCAGACAGGTCTCCGTCAAAGCTCCCATTATCCTACACGGACGAGGCATTTAATGTAGGCGGCTTGTCAGCGTGTGCTCCCATGGGCGACGCCTAGAGACTGTCAGGGTTAGGTAGGGCATGGTCCCTTCATTGTTCGCTCAAAAGGGAAGGCTGGTGAGGCTAGGCCATGTTATCGACTATAAATGTAGAGTCAATTCTCTTTCCTAGCTATAGGATCAATGAGGAGTGTGTGACGCCTCTGGTCTGACTTTCTTGCTTCTTTGGGTCAGGTAGGGCATGGTCTCCTCATCGTCTGATCGGAAGAGAAGGCTAGTATGGCTAGGCTATGCTGCCGACCATTAATATAGAGTCAGATTTTCTTTCTTTACTATGGGATCAGTGAGGAGTAGGTCTCACGAGCCAATTTTGGGAAGCTAGGACATGTAACGTGACCTTCTACCGATGATTGTAGGGAGTAAGTGGTTCCCGAGCTTTTGCTTAGGTGTTGTTTATGTGATAAGGGGAGCTAGGGAATGCTAGGATTATCTCTATCATGCTGAGATAAAAATTTTAATTCTAAATATTTCTACCAATAGGTGAATCAAATATTTGAAATCTTATGAAACAATAAATCATCAATTAGTATTTAAGTAATATAAAAAAATGATTAAATGTGGATAATTGAATTTCATGTCACTCTCTTGATATTGTTTGGAACATGATTAGAACATGACGATATAGATTGTGATATATGATGGTTCTAATAACTATTGATATCTCAAAACACTCAATGATCTCATGAAATTATGTCGTATGAGATTATCCATTAAATTTTATTAATTACCTAAATCATATATAAAAAGTTCTTAGATGATAGAAAATTTATCTACATGTAATTGTCATATAAGATCTAAGTCATTATGACAAAGATTAAGTAAAGAAACATAAGCTTTCTTTTCTCGTTATGGCAAGAAAAGCAATCACAAACTTTCTTCTCTCCCTCTATAATAAGAAAAGCAATCTTAAGCTCCATTCTCTTCCTTGATAAGGAATGCTATCACAAACTTCTTCATCATCTTCTCTGTTCTCTCCTTTCTAAAATTACTCGAACACCAGATTGAGAAACCTCTCTCGATCTTAGTCTTTATGCAGGTGATACCTTAAGAGTGTAATACTTTCACCTTGGGAGTATAGTATTTACACATCGGGAGTGTAGTATTTTTCCCTCAAGGGCATAGTATTTTTACCTCAAAGACACATTGGATATTCCTATATATACAGGTTTAGACCATGTCGGGCTGACTAAGACATCAATGATACTTTCCCCTAATAGTATATATCACGAAGACAATATGGTTTGGGATCACTTACAACTTGTTGAACAATTTATCAAATTTAAGTCGTAAGAGTATCGTTCTAAATAAGTTAGAATATGGTAGAGTATATTCCAGTATAATCAATATAACTCTGAAAAATTTATCAAGTGTTAGGAGAAAATATCATTGACATCTTGAGTATCTCTTAGAGAGAGTGACATTATCGAGAACATAGCACATCACCAACTTAGATAAAATTCTAACCTTAAAGCCTCTGATATCGTTAACTTGAAAAGCTTGCTCGGTGTACCTCAATTCCCATGGGTGTGCTTCAACTCTAACTTTACTAATCAGGTTGAGTCTAACTCAAAATCCCTCCTCAAATATTTCTTTATTGAAGCTCGTGTCGAGAAGACTATCTTGGGTAACAGGACAGCTTCAATACTGAATGCCAAACTAAACGATAATTCTCTCGAGCCAGCCTTGGGTGTTTGAGAGGCCTATAGAATGCTTGGTAGCTCTTCTACCTAAGTGTCTTTTGCCAGTTATATGTGTCCTACAAGATAATCACGTGAGTGATGATACGTGTGATACATTGCATAGTCTATTTGATTATTATAATAATAATTATTATTATAGTCTCTTTGATAATAATAATAATAATAATAATTATTATTATTATTATTATTATTATTATTATTATTATTATATTTTCTTACTTTATATTGTCTGATTGATATAATATGATGTCCTTAGATCTATGTAATGAGAATTGAATCATGATGAGATCATGATAATAAGACCAATGAGAATTCGCTTATAAATATATACTCTAAATATTTCCAGTCATAGGTTACTCGAGAGAGACATCAAGATAGTCGGACATACCAATGTACTATATATATGTACATATGATAGAGGTAGCTAGTCTTATAGCTGCTTGTGCAAGGGCACTAGGGATATAGTGTAGGTGCTTATTGGATAATGAGTTCACATAATGATCTGCTCAAAATGCTGGATGGTTAATGTTACTTCATCGTCAGATAGTGATTCTGTGATCTCAATTGTATGTTTAATCCTTAAACTTGAGAAACTATGGATACTTTATATGAGTACTCTATTCTTTGATACCAGACTTATAGGTCTAGAAGTTTCAGATCTAGCATAACTAGTCATCGGGAGTGGTAGCTAACTTTATGAGGGTAATTGAGTATCGTTAGAGGATCATCTACTCTCGATGTCATGAGAGAAATGTCCCGTGTATTCTCGTTCAAGAAAATCCCTAGCTAGAGTCATTTAGATTGAGAGAGAAGAAGTTATCTATAAGAATCTAATTAGAGCGAGAATCGAATAGATTCTGTATGGGCTTGACAACACCATGCCCGGCATATGATTTCTGAGATACTAGATGGATGAAGGACTATAGATATATGATAACTAAAGGAAGACATGTCTAATGGATTATATCCCCTTGTACCATCTCGGGATTATGGCATAGTGGCCTAGTACATCTATAGCTGATAAGTTGAGTAAATTATCTGTAGGAAAATCTAAGGGCGACATCACATGAGCAATAGAAGAACATAAAATAAAAACCCTAAATTTTCTAATATATGTTTGTCGTCATAGAATATTGGTGTGCAAAACCCATTGAACAAAAAACTATGTGTAAAATAGTTGTGTTACCTAGGGAGATTGTATATCCTTGAATTTCTATAGATTTGTAAGAGAGGATAAAGGAGATCAAGAGTCCTCCTCTCTAGCGGTGATTCACACAATAGGGATATGATGATGCTCCTCAAATCTCCACGCCTGCTATCTGAGGAGAAGAGGAGAGGAGAGGAGAATATGAGCCTTTAGTTCTCTCCTATTTATAGAGGCCCTTAGTTAACCCTAATGGATCATGCCCTATTAGGTATTGGATCTCCATCTAATTACATAAGCCTCTTAGATTGGTGGGTCTCTACCCAATAATCTCTTATTAGCTCTTATTTGATCTCATCTATGGAATCCAATAATTCAGGAGTTTATTGGATATTAATAAGATAGGGACTCCAGCGAATATCTCATATCCGAACCTCTACTCATCGCAACACCTACCAAATGTGTATGACCCTCTAGGCCCAATATCGTGCTGGCTATAAGTTATACCCGTCAGAACTCTTTTTGGCTCAATGAATCTTTATCTCTATAATTACTCACTCGACTCATCGATTATGGATGTACTAGGTCACTACACCGTAGTCCCCAAACGATACAAGAGAATCCAATCCTTTGGACATATCTGTCTTCAATTACAATGTACATATAGTCTCTCATCCATCTAATATCCCAGAGACCATATACCGGACATGGTGTTGTTAGACTCATACGGTTTCTCCTCAAGTCTCGCTCTAATCAGATTCTCCCGGAGAACTCCTCCTCTCTTAATCCGAATGACCTTGACCAAAAATTTGTTTAAGTAAGAACATACATGATATTCCTTTCATGATACTAAGAGCGGATGATCATCTATCGACACTCACTTAGAGCTCTTGGGTGAGTCAAAGCCCGAAGGGACGTGCTTCCTATTTGACCTAATTGTTAGAGATTTTGAACTTGAACCATAGAACTTGTTTCTATACAGAATGTCTTTCCTCCCCTTATTTAAGCCTAAATAATATTCCCATCGAGGGCTTCGAGTGTACATTCTCAAGAAAGTAGAGCTCAAACTCTTTTGCAAGCTATGTGAAGGAGCCAACCAAGAGTAACTTCAAATAGGTATACTACTTTTGCACTGGGCCTCTCAGCATCATTGAGAATGCACAATACATCAGAGTATTTGAGGTGTTATAGAGGGAAATTTGGGTGTATAAGATAGTAGTGTGTTCAACCAGGCCAGTACTGCCTTCAAAGGTTTCTAACGACAAAAGGCAAAAGTTAGTTGGGATCGGTTCCTCTTCGATGTTCTACGTAAAGGGGGATTGATTCAAGGTAGGATTGATTGGATTCTCCCCACCGGACTGTTGAAATTTTTCTCGCATCTCATCTAAGCAATGGTCCATTACCTCTACCGGACCTTCAGGGAGCTATCCATTGAATTCATTGATCAAATCCCAGAGTAGAGCGATGGTGCAACAATATATTAGACTCCACCATTAGAGAGTGGGGGGCTCCTTTAGTAGGCAGGCAACTTAATAGATCTCAAGCGATCTTGAGATGTTGTCGAGTAGATTTCAATGGGTGTCTGTGCTAGTGGCAATTGAGGCATCAACCATGACTAAGATGGTAGCATAACTTATTGGGCTAGCTAAGGTAGGAACAAAGCAATAACTTGCAACATGCCCATGAGTGTTTGTATATGATGGGTGAAGTTCAAAAGCATCTTAATGGAAAATGAGTTGGTGGCTTAAGTTTATCCTCGATTGTGAGGGGCTTAGGTCACTAAACAAACATCGGTGTTTTGTCATCGTCTGCGTCAAGGTGGACGCATCCACATGTGAGAAGAATATCGGTTGCCTCCCTTGAGTAAAAAGATTATTGGTTGGAGGCAGAGCTTTCTTGTTGGAGCATTCATTGAGAGAGTAGGTAGGCGGACATTCTTGAGACATTGGCTCTCTTTCTAATGTCAAAATATTATAAGAAAATATTATTAACATCTTGGTCAGTCTAACGTACTCTAAACTCGTATATGTAGGAATGTTCCAGGTAGAAATAATATGCTCCTAAGGGAGAAATATTATGCTCTCAAGATGTCACTTGTACGAAGATCGAGGTCGAGAGAAGCATTCTGATTCAATTCATTCAAGATGTCACTGAATGTGGATTTGAATAGTTTAAAAAAGAAAGAGCCTCACTTTTTCCTTTACAGGGTGTATTAAGGAGAGCCTTAAAGAAAGTTTATGATAATTTTTTTTATCATAAAAAAGATAAAATTTAGGATTACTTTTCTTAACATAATAAAGTTTATGATTGTCCTTCATTGAGAAAGAGAAAAAACGTGAAACGAAAAAAAAAGAAAAGCTTATCATTTGCTTCGAATCTTTGTGATTTGGATCTCGTGTCAACCACGTGTATATTAACGTCTTATATAAGAAAAAAGAAAAAAAATGTTAACAAATAAAAAAAAAGATATATTTGAGAGCAGTAAAAAGAATTAGAGCCATTTCTTGACCGTGCCTCGAGTTGTTTTGGAAGACGAACGACCCTATTCGCAACACGTAGCGACTAAGTTCCGAATCCTTTCATTATTTTTCAGCAATATCTTAAATTTTTAGTCCTCTCGAGTCAATACCTTCGTTGTTTGACTCGATGTATTTCTTTTCACACTCAAACACACTAGCCTCACAATCTACCCGTCCTTCTGTGCGGCTTTCCACACCGTGGGGTCCATTTCCTCTATGCGATTAATATCTCACCCAAGCCATCCGTAGGTACTTATAAGATCAAACTTAATTTAAACCGACGGTCATCACATATACAAAACCCTTGTAGTTTAAGCTAACTACAGTAATAGCACTTACATACTTCTCTCACGTAGTCTTCAATGAGGGAGTACATTCGTAGTTTTAGACCAAAATTGAGGATCATTTCGAACCGAGGTGTTTTGAGTACGAAGCGAGCCGTTTCAAGCCGTAGAAGCAAATACAATATAATTTACTAAACCCTACTATTCTCTTTTCTTCCGTCCAATCCGACTTGGATGCCGACTTCGTCTTCTCCTCTTCCCTCCATGCCGAGAAGGTGATGTCACTTGGATTCCTCACCTTCTGATCAGTCTCCGAGTTTGTACAGCTTACTCGCTGATCTATTTGCGTCTCTTTTGTCGTCGATTGAGTTTTGGTATCCTTTTTCCTTGTTAAGACATTCGATGCTTCTTTCTGGTTGTTAGGTGGATTTCTCTGCTGTGATAATCTTTTGGGAGTTGATAACGGTGTCTTTTGGATGCTAATAGCAGTTCGTGGAATGAAAAATATGTGGTTCGATGTCTTAATGACCTAACTTGATGATACTGGGGCTCTTCCGAAGATGATTCGGGGCACTGTGAGGATCCTGTGGATGTTGGATTTCATATGCATCTTTTGTTTGGATTGATGAAGAGATGTGATCTTGGTAGGATACTAGATATTGACTGGAGAAGACTCTTTTTTAGTGGACTGTTACAGCTTCAGAGAACTCTAAGATAAGACAAAATAGTTTTTTGATATAAAATAGATTTTTGTGAGCTTGGTGGGGTACTAGAGATATCGACTGTAGAAGACTTGTTTGTAATTGAGTGTGACAGATTTTCGAGAACTCTAAGATAAGACAAAATAGGTTTTTGAGATAAGATATACTGTTGTGAGCTTGGTGGGATACTGGAGAGACTTCAGAGAAATCTAGGATAAGACAAAATAGATTTTTGAGACGAGATAGGTTGTTGGTTCCATTATCTGATTGATTGTTCAAGCTGTAGCAATTTGTAATGGTTATATGAGGACCTTAATTTGCTAGAAAAGACAATGGTAGGGGACAAAGATGGAGAGGGAAGTGGAGCATCTTGGGTTCGACAGTGTCAATGGAGAATCTTGCTACTCAAATTGATTGTGCAGGTGAGGATTGCTTTAAAGGGCTCATGAGTATTAGTATCACCATTTAGCCATAAAACAGAAATTTAATGGAGGCTGCTTGATTCACACAGATTTTAGAATTATTTTGAAAAACAGATTGTGATGCTTCAGTGTTCTAGGGACGTCTAACATCTGGATTTAGAAGTTTGAAAGTTTTGTGGATTTTCCAAAGTGTGTAACTTCAATGTAGGAGGCTCCTATAGCTGCTGTTATTACTATCCATCTATCTGAGTTTGAGGACATGGTTGCAAGTTGATATTTGGATCTTCTGATTTTGTAAACCATGGTGTTTTTTTTTTTGGATTAAAGTTGATTTTATATATCAGTATAGGTCAGCCATATAAGGTATGCTATTATTATAATATTTCATGCAAACTTTTTCTCCCAAGGCTTTTATTATGAGAATCCTCGAGAATCCTCGTGGCCCATCGGTAGATCTCTATTCAAAATATGGAGTTGACTTTGGATTACATCTATAATAGTGCATCTGATATTTTATCTCAGATCTCCCAAAAACATTGGACTTGATTTCCAGATCTACTCTACATTATGATTCATGTGTAGTCGGCTTCCAGGTTGAATAACTTAGTTGACTATTTATGTATGTTGTTTTATGGTAACATTAGGACTCCAAATTAGAGGATGCTATCGGTGTATCTTGTGCAGAACTGATACTTGCCCAGGGTTGGCCTAATATCAACAAGTCAAAGCTTAAGTATTAGACATTTGACCATGCTTTCGCTGTAGGAATTTCTCAGATGTTCTACTGTCATCAGTATCAAGAACTATTTCTATATAAGCGACATTGCATATTTTCACTCTATTTTATGGCCTTATTAAACATGAACATTTGGTTGTGTTATCTAATATATATTTTTATAACCCAGAATTCTTTGCAAGTACTTTGCACGTGGAACATGCTTAAAAGGGGAGTATTGTGAATTCTCACATGATTGGAGAGATCAATCTAATAATGTAATATCACTATACTTTTTTTTTTGTCAATCATGTTGGTTACTTTCAGTTTCCAGTGTACATAGAGCTTTGCTGTAACTATTTTCTGCTTATTTGCATTGGTAGGTATGTAACTTCTATCAAAGAGGGTTGTGCACCTATGGAAGTAGGTGCAGGTATAACCATATTGGAGTTTCTTCTCATAATTCATGTGATCCAGCATCATCAATATCTCATCAGAGTTATCATGTAGAATCTAGTTCTTCTCAATTTGCTCATCCACCTAGAGCTTCTTTGAAAGGAGAAACTAGTCAGGCTTTTAGAATTCCAGTGGACTTACCAGTTTCATGCCAATCTCATACCCCTCCTTTGGAACATGCACAAAAGCAGAAACATGGGGCTGATATTTCTCCAAGCAATGAGGGCAGCCATGTTCCTGCACACATGAGGCCAGCTGATTCAGAAATTTGTGCCCTTCACATCACTGGTAGTTGCCTGCATGGCAAAAGTTGCCCTGATGTTCATGGGGACATGTGTTCCATTTGCGAAATGCATTGCTTGCATCCATTCCATCAAGACAAAAGAGAAGAACATATAACAATGTGTCAGAAAAATAACAAGCTCCATGAAACTACGAAATACAGTCAGGAGATAGAATGCAGTATATGTCTGGAGCGAGTACTTTCTAAGCCCACAGATGCTGAACGGAAGTTTGGAATACTATCTGAGTGCGACCACCCATTCTGCATTTCATGTATTCGGAACTGGCGTCGGAATTCTCCAGCTTCTGGGATTGATTTGGACACTGCACTAAGGGCCTGCCCGGTGTGCCGAAAGCATTCATACTTCGTTGTTCCCAGTGTTACTTGGTTCACCACAAAGGAAGAAAAACAAGAAATAATCACTAGCTACAAAGACAAGCTCAAGTATGTAAAGTTTACATATCCGCATACTGATTCAAGTTGTTTTGCATTTTATTTGCACTAACCTAGTTTTTTTTTTTTCATGTGGACTATGTAATGTTAGAAAATTTGTGGTGAAGTAATTAATCTAATGCCTTTGTAATCTATGACTACATATTAGTTATTCTGTTTGTAAGTATAATATTATATGTTTCCATTTTATGGGATATTCATCTTTATATAAATGACGAGTACATGTATTACGAAATTCCTGTTGTTTAGTTATAAATGCTGCTTTGCCCCAATGTGTTTTATCAATTTCTCCTAAATGGAAT
The DNA here is from genome assembly GCF_036884655.1 of Musa acuminata AAA Group. Taxonomy (NCBI): domain Eukaryota; kingdom Viridiplantae; phylum Streptophyta; class Magnoliopsida; order Zingiberales; family Musaceae; genus Musa; species Musa acuminata. The sequence goes on along the minus strand of NC_088334.1, from coordinate 46,837,532 downwards.
CAGATAAATTTGGATTATGAAAATTCAGCTTGATTATCAGCTCAGACTCAGATATTATCTTCTAAGCCATTTAAATAATATAGGCATGAGTGACATATCCCAGAAGATTATCAATTCTTATATCTGCTAAGCTTCCTGACTCTCTATCACTTTTGGTTTTTGCTTCTTTCTTTTGGGTGCTTCATGAGCTTCCACTGGTGTAAATTATACATAAGCAACGATATCTATGTTGCATATATGTCTGTGCATTAGCTAGATTTGTTATTCGGTTATTTGCTTAGCTTTTGAACCTAGAAACTCCCAAGAGTAATGACCAAAACAAACTCTGAAGTAACTCACTTCTGACATACAAGCTGACTAAAGTGCTGACAATTTAAAATTAAGCTGGACTGTACATACAAGCTGTGAAGTAACTCAAGATGAATAAGTTAACAAGGAATAAATCTTATTACGAATAATTTAAAATTAATTGCAAGACAATGCTTCATTGCAAGACAATGCTATATTATTATTTATGAAGCTGTTCTAATAACTTAGGCAATCATGAAGTAGCTTTTATGGACTTCAAATGATGATCAAATTTTATTATTTCTTAATCTAATTATGCACAATGTGGTCGGATTCATACCATTTTTTTGGCAGGTTGATTGATTGTAAATATTTTGACTTTGGTAATGGAACATGTCCATTCGGGGCTAGTTGTTTCTACAAGGTAAGTGTGGTTTATGCTTTTGGCTTTCTTTGTTTCACACGGGTGTTATATGCGAATGTTTTAAATCATGGGAACAACTTCATGTAAATTGAAAAATAGCTTCAAGGTGGTACATTTCTTTCTGGATATGTGTGCATAGCCTGCTAGGCAGAAGTAAATATATAAAAAAAGAAAGGAATGCTGGATATGCATAGAAAATTATTTTTTATGCATTTTAATTATATTCTATATGCTAGAAACATAAATTTGTAGATGTCATTGAAGAATTTTATCTTCTATATTAATATATTTTAGGATAAATTATCTATGATAGAAAATTTTATCCAATCTGGCAAAATATAATTAATATATACATTTTTTCCCCCTTTGTGTTTCTCTTCTCTCCTTTGCTCCTTCCACCTTTTTTTAATCAACAATTGAGATGTGAAACTTGGTTAGGTGGGGCTTATGTCAGTGGATAGTTGTGATGCGAGAAATAAGAATTCTATCAAAAGTACAGAGAGGATCTCCACTTGAACTAATCTGTTTGTTGATGGAGTTTGATTCCCTTAACTGTCATGGGATCAGGGAGCCCTTTCCTTTATCCCATATCCATCTTCCTTTCCCACCCGCTTTGGCTCTCCCTTCTCACTGCCCTTGCAAGTGACATGAATATTTCTGTGATTAGTGGTATTTTCTTTTTCTCGTTTGCTTCTTTCTATCCTTCCCTCCTATTTTCCTCTCAGCTTCCCCAGTGTGTCCATCTGTCAGTGGACTGAAGCATGCTGTCTATGGCACATTGATTGCATGTTGATGTGTGTCTAATGTGTTGTTGTTGGGATCGGGGATCCAGCTAACACTACTTGCATCAGCCATATGTTTTCTCTTTTAGTCATGTGAACATGTGTTTGCACGTCTCTCAAGCATCATATTGTGCAGCTGAATCAAATAAGAACTCTAGCATACTATCTCTGGGTCATTACCTAATTTAGACGTGTGGAAGCAAAATTGCAATGTTTGGCATGGGCTGCATGGTTAATGCTTTTGTCTAATTTACAACAGACTATTAGTTAGCATTTCAAATAAACATTATATGCCTATATATTTGCCAATAACTATCTTCCAAATAGAAGTTAAGTGACTGTATAGCGCATGTCATTCTTTAAGTTCTTACAAAATTGTGGACTATTAGCTTTCCTATATTAGCATGACTGTGGCCCATACCTAATTAGTATGCATTGCTAAAATGCAATGATTAGCTCTGAAAGACCATGGATGAAGGCTAGAGATTTGTGAATATAAGCACTTGTATTCCAAATCCCAGATCAAACCCCATTAATATGCATGTCTTGAAGTTTTTCAATTTTGAATTTGTGTGTTTGTGGTATTATTATGTGTTGCTAGAATGATTTTTTTAATCTAGTTATTTATTTTTCCTTATTACATAATTTATTTTTAGGGAGATTGATCAAGTTATGCAATTATCAAGAGTATTTTTTTTACCTGTAACTTGAGAATTTATATTCCTGGCTTTGAGAGGGACGATATGTGGGATTAGGAGATAGTTAATATCAAGAAGTTCTTGTTGTTGTTTTCTTGGCTTGGTTCTTGATACCCCACTAGTAAGAAGGAAACTGGACAGAAGCGCCCTGCTTTATTGGTTAAATCATGGGATAGTTAGGTATACTTAGGCAACTAAATTTCCAGAAAGCTGATTACTATATTTGATAAATGGTGATGTTTCATATGTGCAATTTCTGTTCCTGTCGTTTCATGAGATTGTTTAGATTATCATGTCTAGAGCAATGTAATTTTTAGTCGTCTTAAAAAGTCAGACTTGTAATGACTGCTGCCAGGCATTAGTTAATACCAGGATATTTCAATGTACTGTATGGTCTGTGTGCAAAGTTCCTCTAAAGAAATTTCACCATTAAATTGTTATGCCATTGTGGATCTTGTGGTTGCCCAGTTGATTTCTTGGCAATTATAGCCTAAAATTAAACTCTAGTATGGTGCATGCGAGGCACAATGGTAACTCAATGTCGTGAGGTGTCTCTTGTTCCATCCATGGGTTAGTCCTTTCCTACTTGGATCCCTCATCATGTCTAATTCTTGGTTCTCGATGATACGTTTGTCATGACTCACCAAAATTGGATAATTAACCCTTTCACTTGATGATCATGAATTTCCGGTCGAAATGTTTTAGCCCACTTGAATAGTTTAACAGATAACCCTTTTTCACTTGGATCCATTAATACTATTTTGGTCTGATAGGATAATTGATCCATTAACTTGATAAACCTAGGATTCTATAATCCAAAGTGCTTAAATCTAAGTTTACATTGCACATCACTTTAGCTGATGGAACAACTCAATTGGCTTCACACATCCAACGTCAAACTAAAACTGGGGTGTAACATGGACTTTCTTGACCACACAAATTAGTGCTTATGGATTGGCTGAGAACCTGAATTTTTTGCTTATGATGATGATATGAGATTATGTTCCACTTCAGGACATATGGAAAAAAAGATGAACCCTTATCTTAGCATATACTTTGTTAGTCCAAGTATGTCTTTTTTTCTGTATGATAAAATGTTTTTTTTTTTTTCTAAATCGAGGTATTATTGTCATTGTCATTGCAATTTGTTTCGAGTACCTCTTTCTGTAATTTTATTAGTCACATGCATGGAGGTTTTGGACTTATGACCAATGTCGAATTCATTATGTTCCAGCACACTTACAAGCCACATGCAAATAGGCGAAGTGCATATAGGCCTCGCAGAAACAGGCCCCATCCACACAGGTCCCGACAGATAATGGAAAGAGAAGAAATAGAAGATTTTATCAACCCATTTGCCTTGGAGGATGAGTTAGCCAATCTTGCTGCTCTGCTTGATGTGGACGAAGAAGAATCTGAGGATCTTGATGAAGAGGATTTTGGCAGTTTACTACTCATGCATATGAGTTTTCTTCTTGTGCATATGGATGATGAAGAACTACTAAGCGATGACGACAACTAATTCTGATAATGTGCTGCTGCCATATATATTTTGTCAATGGATTAAACTACTAGTCTCCTGAGTTTCCTTCAACTTTTATCACGGAGTTATGTTCAAATCTTGATCTGGCAGCATTTTACTGTCATCTAGTTTTGTGCTTGCATGTGCCATATGTTTTTGGTGTAAAATTTACAGCTGAGCACAAATCTCTGAATCACTAGCAACTGGAATTTAGTCAATGCCTATTCACTTATTGAGAAGGTTCTCCTGAGGCACTATGCCAGTGTCATTGACTGATTATGATTTTTGCATATCATTAAAACTGATCCAACCAGAGGTCTCCATGACCTTATCTCCCATATTTTGCAAGTAGCAGCCCAATATGGAGATAAACTTTAGTTCTTGAATTTAAAGGATGTTATCCAGGGCTAGCAGGAGAGATGATAATCAGGTGATTGGGGTCATCATGATTTGTTGGCCTCTTGCAGTGGGAGTTCCAATCCTCAACTGTTGTTGAAGCTCAGTAAAAGTCAAACTGCAGCTCCTCTGGAGCATGAAATAAAGTGCCAGTTGATGAACACTTGTTAAGGCTGAGCTCCTCTCATGTTTCTGCTCCCTTTTCAGCTTGTTTTCTGCTGGTTGCAATTCATTGTGCTACTGTTCTTAACTATCTTTTACACCCTTTCATCACTGTTTTATGTCTGTAATGTGCATGGTTGTCCAAAGTAAACGACACTGACAACATGTTTAATATGACGGTGAAAACCATCAATCAAACCTGAACTTTGTGGCGTAGTCAAAGTTGATGTCACGTTGTAAGTCGATAAAAAACTGGAGTAGAAGTCTAAAATGGAGAAGGATGTGGAGGGAGTATGGATGTTGAGATAAAAAAAGATATAAGAGTTGGGAGAGGGCTAAATTACATATTGTATTTAAAAAAATTATATTTAGATTCTTATAGTTATGAAAGTGAAATAAATAATTTAATTTATACTAACATCGTCAAATAGTATGATGATGAGTAATAAGATAATTTTAATATCTCTTTCATTTTTAGCATATGGAATGTTAAAATTATTTTTTTTATAAGTTAAGTATTAAAAAACAGAAGAGATATTAAAATTATCATTTTGTCTATTATTTTCATGTTGATTCAGCATATACTATCTTCATGTGTTATGTTTTTCGTTAATGCAGCTAACGTTACAGCAAATAAAATTATTTATTTTATTTTCAACATTATAGGGATCCCAATATAAATTTTTAAGTAAAAAATCATAATGTTAATAGAGTCTAAGTATAAAAGATAATATATAATTAACTCGTTGGAAGGAGAACGAATGAAAAATAGAATATGAAAGGATATCAACACTCAATTTTTGTCAAATTAATATAAGTACTTTCATAGCGAATAACAAGAAAGATATTAATAAAAAATAATTAGGTAACTTTGAGTATATATATTTTCCTTGAAGAGTATATTCTTGAAGAATATAGGTTGAAAGTTTATTGTAATATTCTGCGTATATAAAACAGAAAACATCTTGATTTCATCATACATATGAGTTATCCAAAACTATGCTGTTGTGCTAAATTAGCCACTCAATTTTTGGTGCCCTAAAAATAACAGCGTGGTCAACAAACCCTCCACCTTCCATGCACATGCAACCATGTCAAGCCTTCCCTCGTCAAACACGGCCATCACCAACCCCTCCTCAAAATGTGCACCCGAAGAAGAAGCAGCAGAGGCCACAAATCCTTTGACGGCTTCCAAAGGGATCACTCCACCCCTCGAAGAATCCTGTTAAAACCCCCCTTCATCCCTTCCCTTCCCCTCAGGCTTGCCATAACAAAGACTCTTTGAGAACCAATCTTTCTCATCTCCTCCACGCCGGCGAGAGCAGTAGCGACCCAGCGATGGAGATGAGAAAGATCGCCTGTGCCGTCCTCGTCGCCGCTGCCGCGGCCACCACCGCCCTGGCGACTGAGGCCCCGGCCGCGGCGCCAGGCCCCGCCAGTGCTTCCTTCGCGGCCACCCCCGCGGTTGGGGCCGTCATCGGAGCTTCCGTCCTCTCCTTCTTCGCCTTCTACCTGCAGTAGAAGAAGTGAAGGCGAGCCTCATGCAGGGCTTACGTGAACAGTGAACGATTGGGGTTATTGTTACCGTTGACATCTTTTGATCTCTAGCATTCATTGTTCTTCTCCTTCAAATAATGTGATTGGCGAACAACGTTGATGTTTAATGTTACTTCGTCTTTCTCTCACATCGCTTTGGTATCACTATTCTTCTCCGGAGTTTGTGCCAAATGGACTCCCTATGAGATTGCTAACTGTGACAACCAAACTGGTCGAGAATCGTAAGTAACAAATCACCAATATAATTTACTATGATCTAATGATGTTAATGTAGGAATCGATCGATCTAATTTGTCCCATTTCCCTTGAATTTGAAGAAAAATTCTTCAAAGTGTTGATATTAAATACAAGCCTACTACCATACTCGAGTCAGTACGAGGGTCTACGCGAGAATCAAAGGAAAAGTTTCGAATTCTAAACCATTCTTAGGAGGAGTAATGTGGTAGAATATTTTCTAAATAAAATTTCATCGAATAGTGTGATGATTGATCGAAAATATCATCCCGGTGAGTCGACGGAGAAGAGTTAGCTGTTTATGAATCAAGAACAAAAGTGTGTCTTGTTTTATTTGAGTTAGTAAGTGATTACAGTGAGCTAAGGGATGGTTTCAGCTTTGTGATATGGAAAGTTGAGGCCTTGTTGATTCTATCACAGCCCTGTTTCTGTGGAGGTTAGAAATGAGAGAAGAACAGAGCAGATGCAAACTGAGGCGGCATCAGCACAGTAGGTAGTCAGTCACACTGCATACAAATCTTCCCTGCAGAGAAAGAGAAGCCAAGTCAACTGGTGAGGCTGTGAACTCAGAGGCCATAGAAGAGTGAGTTGACTTTGGATTACTTTTATGTCTTCTCTTGCTGATAGACTATGAAGCTTGCCCGAGTTCAAGCTGAAAGATGGATGTGAACTCTTGGAATCGTTCTACAAATATGAGCTCCATAAATTGAACTCTTGGAAAATCATGCAAGATGTAGGATAACATATATCCAAAAGCTGAGAGAGTTTCAAACAAGAAAAACAAAAACACAAAAACACAAAAAAAGCTGAGAACTTCATGCATCGATCCTATAACAAGAAACATGGGTGAGTTGTGTGACCACTTCATGCTTTGAGAACTAACTCATAGCAATCATATGATCATCAAACCATGATTCGGTGAACAACATGCTATAAGTCTAGCAAGAGTTAGTATCTTGAGTTTTGTCACAAGTATTGTGATCCCATCTTTGTCTATTTTGTCATAGATATTCTTAAACTAAATCTTTGATCAAGAAAAAAAATAATATAATTATTTAGATGTTAGAGGAAACCAATTATTGTTGTATCTACTAACATAATAAAATTTTAATCTATCAAGGATTCCAAAATCTCGATACAACTTTCTTCCAATATCAGAAAACTAGTTTTTCTTATTATCACATTGCTTAAAAATATTTTTTTTGTTGACTCAATGATGATATGATAAAGATCTATTTGCACTATTAATATTCTATTCTCTGTTTAGATAGATGCTAAAAGTCAAAAGAAATAAATTGATTTATAAGGGTGAGATGATTGTTGTAATTATTCACTCAATAGTAATAGTTTATTCCTTATTGGAAAATTATCTGATGTACTGAAATGCAAAGAAAAATTTTGAACTGTCTGATCAACCATTTCTTGACTTTACGATTGTGATTCCTATCGCCTTATTAATTAAAAGAGACAGCATACAATGAATCAAGAAAGATAACAATTTATTAGTATGTAAGAAATTAATGCATAAGCCTTCCTGATAGGGGTAAAAATAAATAGGACATGACACACCGGATTTGACATAGCACCGCCCAACGTCAGCCACCCCTGGGCGGCACACTGCCCCAGGGGGCGAGTATTAACGCCGACGTAACGTGCACCCTCGCTCACCATACGACGGATGACCTCATCATCTGACCTCGCACGATCGGACGAGGCAGAGGAAGGCGTCGACCGAGGCTCGCCATACCCTGCAACAGCTCGGCCTTCCATGCAACGTCCACGACGACGACGGACACTATCAGGCGCACGGCCCTGCCCCGGCAGGATAGCGCATCAGATAATATCGAACTCGCCTATAAATACCCTCGAGCTCTAAACGAGCAAGGTAAGCGCAAAAAGGCTTGACTTCACCCAAAATTCCTCTCCTCATCACTGACTTGATCATTGGAGGGGTCGGGCCGAATCGCCGACCCGACCTGTGCGCAGGTACTCGAGCGAAGCCGATCCGACCCGACGGCGCGAAGCATTCCAGGCAGATCCTCCGTAATCGGCCGCCCCAAGACCCCGAGAGGAGCCTCGCCTGATCCTGGGTGTTCGAACCCCTGAACCAACCGCGTCGACCCCAAGGCGACGGCTAAAAAAGTTACTTACCATAACACTTCCTACTCGTATGCTTTGCACGTATCTAAATCAATAGAAAAAAGGGTTTAGCTCAGACTCCGTTTCTGACCCAATCAATAGAAAAAGATGGTCTTCGGTTGTCACTCGGGTCCATCTCGTCGGGTCAACAAAACCCGACCGGGTTTTGATCGCAGAGCCCGACATGCTCCCACCCGAACCTTGAATTCGGCTCCCACTCGGCCGAGTCGACCCGAGTGACTCTATGCCTTTCTCCTCCGACCGTCTCTCTCTGTCTTCAGATGCATATGTAAAACCCCATCTTCCATTTTTGATCTCTTCTTCTTCCTCCTCATTACGCCCTCGCCGCCGCACAACCCTAAACTCGTCGGCTTGTTACAGAAGCCTAAGCTCCGTTCCGCCTGAAACCTAAGGTCCGCCCCCTCCGGTGCCGCCCGATGGTCCGCGCGTACACACAGGATCATGTGTACCACCACCCGTGGGACCGCGTGACGACGGCCGCCTGGCGCAAATTCACGGATCCGGACACCCCGGCCCTCCTCTCCCACATCGTCGACGTCCACACCCTCCACCGCCGCCTCGACCCCGCCTCCGGCCGCCTCCACGCCGTCCGCTCCATCACCGTCCGGTCGCCACCCCTCCCCTTCATCCTCCGCCGGATCCTAGGCCAGGATGCCGTCGTCTGTCACTGCGTGGAGTCCACGGTGGTCGACGCGCGCGGGCGGTCCATGGAGATCGTGGTCCGCAACGCCAGCCTCCGTGGCCTGCTCGAGGTGGAGGAGCGGTCCACCTACCGGCCCCACCCGGACCTGCCGGAGGGGTGGACCGCCTTCCGGCAGCAGACCAGCATTCGGTGCAAGCCGCTCTCGGCGCTTGCGGCCGTCGCCGAGAAGGTGGAGCAGCGGTGCGCCGAGAGGTTCCAGCAGAACAGCGTCAAGGGGAGGGAGGTCGTCGAGAGGATCTGCAAGTATCTGGAGGCCGAGGCCTCCGCGGCCATTTCTTGCTGATGCCATGCAATCTGTGAAGGGCCAAACACAAGAGACAAAGGTAAGGGTGTTGTTCCCCTCTTGCGATCCATTTGAAATCCATAGAATAAGGTTATGATGTTGTCGTTGATGGTCCTTTATTGGATAATGTACTCAGAAATGCTTCAGAAATTGCTGTCAGCTATTCCTTGTTGTTGTTGCCTAAGCTCGGATCTGTTGTTGTTCTCCTGTCGTGCTTCTTTTTGTTACCATAGAGCTGTGTTACAATTGTGTGATTTGGTGAACTAGATGCATAGAAATTGTTGGAGTTTGCTTCCTTGTGGAAACTTGAGGTTGCTGATCAATGGGATATGTGATTCATTTTAATTCTCTTTTGATATATTTGGATTATTGGTAGTTTTTATCTATTCGCATCTTGTTTGAGGCCTTCCTCTCTTGTTGAAACAATAAAAAGTAGAATCTTTTTTAGTTACAAGGATAAAATTCATTTATCATCTTTACCCTTGATCAACTGATACCAGTTTAATTCTCGATGCACTAGGAGTTGAGATGAACAGTATTTAAGGATTCATCTTGATATGAACAGTCACAATATTTAAGGATTCATCTTGAATTTGAGCTAATCATGGGGAGAAAAGGAAAAATCTTGTTGACTGCATATCTGTATTGTCATATCTTACCTTATTCTAGGATCCTCCATAATTTACAGAACATTAGCACCTAAAATGGCAGTTTAAATGACCTCAATGTAAAGGAGGGTTTATCTGCCTCCTAACAATTCTGTAGCATACATCTGCCAGTATCTTTTATGATTTCCATGCAATTAACAATATTTTTGTCAACACTCTTCTTTTCCTCAGCTTAGCTGGTTGGCTTATGTTTCTCTCCAGTCCTTTGATGTGAAGTATCTGATGAGTAATTTATTCAATTGTCTTTTACTTTCCAATCCAAAACTTCTGCTTTTTAATCATTCGGCTTCGGTTAATTTTGCTTTGCCTTTCATTATTGAGTACATATCTCTAATACCATCAATGCTTATATTTCATGAAACTTTTGCTGGTGCAAACATATGATCCACCCTTTTTCGCATTGAAAAAGAAAAATCTAAAGATATGACTATGATTTCATTCACCTAATCAATTAATCATCCATTGCAATTTTTTTTTTGATAAGTGATACATTGTAAGATTGTAACACAGCAATTATAACACTAAATTTAATCCCATATTAGTAGTGGATAAATAGTTGAGTTCACTTATAAGAATTTGATGAGTGTACTATCATTAACTTTAAACATCTTTGGCCAAGTCGCTTAACAAGTTAATGGGTCATGGCCATACATCCTATTTGGTTCTCTTCATAATTATGGCACCCTATCTCTTTTCCTCTATGCATTCTTCTTCATATGTTTTTTCCAATAATCACCAATCCCATGCAGAATTGCAGTACTTTCTTTTTTTTGGCTCTTGCAAGTGTATTTGAAGTTGCTGTATCTGACTAATGCCATGGGGACCTCATAAATCTTTATATTCTCTTCTTTACCACTATGATGTCTTTATGGCATACTATTCTGTTGTCATTATGAATGTCCTATTTCATGCCAGAAATCATTTGTTGGTGATTCTCATTAACAAGCAAATGTGGCTTTTGAATATAATTTTGCACCTGTTCCTTTTCAATTTTAGATATCTATTTGCTGTAATTTATGGCTAGTGGCTGATAACAATTACTAGAGCCGCATGTTAGCAGAGATATATTTCTCTGTCCCGAAAGTACTATTGTTGGGTTATTGATTGTAATGCAACAGCTTGACATTTGGGTTGGCACTCTAAGCTGAAAGAATGAACTGGGATAATTGTTACTCAAACTCTCAAAGTATGTCATTGCCTTTCTGTTCTTTCATGGGCTGAGACCAGTAAAATCAACTGGCTGTTTAGCTTGAAATTTCTGATAGTGAATGTATTTTGCACACTACTTAACTGGTAAAGAGATTTCATTCCCCAGTTTTGCATAATTATGGTCAGAAGAATATGCAAAATGTCAGGACCTCAAAATGTAACCTTTTCCATTACAGCCTATAAAATTAGAACTTGATGATGCCATAGACCTTATCTTTCTAATCTTCAACCACCCAAAGGGTCTTTTTGAACAGGTTATGATGCAGGCTGTGGATCTATGGATTACTCAAGGATAGGTATGAGTGAGTTCCTTACAATTGGTTTTGAAATATTTTTGCATGTTTTCACTTCCACTTCTTTCTGGGTTACCCTTAAATAGCTAAAGTGCTGATGAGAATCTCCTGTTAGATTGGACTATATTCCTTGTGCAACCCCATTCATGTTCTTCTACATATTAGATGCCCATATAATTGTGAAAGAAATGGTCTTCCATAGATGGTATGTCACAGTCCAGATAACTATAACTGATTTATCAACCTTATCGAACTTTCCTTTTAAGCTGGTGTTAATGGTAGTAGACTCGTCTAGTCTTTATTAGTTGATTGGTCGTCTTTCATTGCAAGCATTCTCACTTAGTATTGTAATATTCTCATGTAAACAAACATAACTCAAAATCAAAATATAACATGGTGCATGTAAGTTGTAGTCCAATCGTGACTTCACACATCGTGATGAATCTTCACACATCGTGATGAATCGTCAAGTTACGATCATAAGTCCTTTCTTACTTAAATATCATATCATGTTTAGTACTAGGTTAGTTATGATATCATTTTATGATAATTCACTTGATGAGATAACAGATCTACTAACTTTATTAAGCTTTAATCACTATCATAAAATGCTTAAGATGAAATCAGTGTTAGTAAACCCATCTAGTGGTGTACTTGGATTACCACCTCAACTACTACTCAGAACATAGTTTCAAAATAAACCCAGCACTTGTAGTTTTGGATAATCTTGAATAATATCCCCAATGAATTAGCATGTAGGCTTGAACTAACAAGCTATTTGATTGCCTAGAATTCTATGCCATCTGTAAATTTAATTAGAAGTAATTTACTTACAAATACTTGATTGCATACAATATATCATTTGCAGCATATACATACAATTACATATTTACATGCTGCAACATTATTGTTATCTAAACTTCGGCATGTTGCATTCTCCTTGGATGGTGTACAGCTAAAAAGTGAATGTGGGTTCTCTTCCTTCCATCATACTAGTAAAATTTGCTTTTTTCTGTGAAATAACTTCATATCATTAAGTAAGAAAATATGACCAAATACAATTAATGACCTCAGTGTCCAATTGGGCTCCCCACCTTGTATAAGTGCTTAGAACAGTGCCCAAGTAAACCATGTAGAAACCCCACATTCCCAGAGAAGACCAAACTCTCCAAACCAATCAAGAAATCCTTTGCAAACATAGAATAACACAACAGTGTACATGCTAAATAATAGTTTAATAATAATAGTGCAAAATGTGCATTAAGAACATGCTTAATGTAACAATTTTCATCATCCTTGCTGAGGTAGGTCAGCTCCATGGATGTTACTCTTGCATCATAGCCCCAAATTAATGTGTTCCAGGACAAGAGCTATTATATTGGTGTGCAGTGGTCTTCCTGCTCAAGAATTTATTTCATTCAGAGCTGAAGCAGTCATCACCACTTGAAAGGTCCATATCATGGGACATCAGTCATCACACCACAGCAGGCCACACCCATTGCCATTAACTCATTGCAATGGCCCTACTGTTATCTAAAAGAGCCCTTGGATGGGATTAGGATTTCTCTTCTTCTCTGGGAGATCAGATCATGTAATTTTAAGTGGTAGTAGAGCAAGACTACATCAATTTGATCAGTGTTCATTTTACCTGTCAGGTAGAGAAGATAATTTGAAGAGGGAAAGTACATTGCAATCCCCTGCTTAAGGTTTTGACTGGTGGGGTACGTGCTTGAGCACAAAAGACCACCGTGTTGTCATGTTCTTCGAGTGGGTTTGTGTCTTTGTGTCTGTGATCATTAAGCCCATAGACTTATTTCATGGCTGACACCTTCAGAAAGAACTTGGATGAAGGATGTTGTGGCTCTTGGAGATCTCTTGTCCATCGACGCTGGATGGGCTGCAGCATTTGGTCATCAAACAACAACATCCACCGCAGATTAAGAGCATGACAATTGAATCAATCACGGGTAGCTTCCAGCCAAAAACATTTCATGTGCATTGACTTGCCACTTCCTATGGTTTAGACTTCAGAGGGGAGAAAAAGGAAAAAAGAAAGCAGAGCATCCGAGTACAGCAATTTAAAGTGCACAGCGATGCGCCTTTTTGGACGTAGCTGTATCAACTATCAGGGAGAGAGAGAGAGAGAGAGAGAGAGAGAACTGGGCGGGTGGACTCGGTTTGTCTCTTCCGCTGTTGCTTCAGAGATTTCTGACATGTCATATCGGATTCACGGGTTCTTTGGATTCTGCATCCCTATCAGCAGTAATCTTCTCCATTTGTTTATCCCAAGCATGTCTTATCTGCAATGTTTAATTGTTTAGCAATAATGATGTTGAAATGAATAACTGATCATCGATTAATGGAGTCGGATTGACTGCTGCAGTACATTCACTGACCGAGGAGGACTCTCTGTATCTGTCTCCCTTTAATGCCCAAGGACTAAATCTAACAGCCAACACGGCGACTCAGAGACAGCAAACAGTGCCGCAGCATCACTGCATCTGAAGTCAAACACAATCCTTCCTTCGCAGCAGAATACAAATCTGATGCAGACACAAGGAGTGGGAAGAAGGAACACCGGAGAGCTTGCTGCCATGGCTTCCTCCTCAGCTCTCCGCACTCTCCTCCTTCCTCTCTTTCTATCCTTTCTCAGTACCCTCGGCTCTTCCTCTGAATCAGACCTCCTCCTTACCTTCAAGTCCTCCATCGAGGACCCTACCTTGGCTCTGTCCAACTGGTCCCCAAACTCCACAACCCACTGTAACTGGACTGGCATCACTTGCTCCAACGCCACTTCCCTGGTTACCTCTGTTGATCTCCACAACCTCAACCTCTCTGGTGACATCTCTCCTTCCATCTGCCACCTCCCGCAGCTCTCCCACCTCAACCTTGCCAACAACTTCTTCAACCAGCTCATCCCTCTCCAGCTCTCTGAGTGCGCCGGACTCGTCACTCTCAACCTCAGCAACAATCTCCTCTGGGGAACTCTTCCTGACCAGATAGTTCTGCTCTCCAATCTCACCACACTTGATCTCAGCAGGAACCGCATCGCAGGGCAGATACCACTCAGCTTGGGTTCTTTGGGCAGCCTCCAGGTTCTAAACTTGGGAAGTAATCTGTTGTCAGGTATCCTCCATCCTCCCCTCTTCAGAAACTTGAGTGAGCTTGTCCTTCTTGACCTGTCTCAGAACCCATCTTTGGCATCTGAACTGCCGCAAGAAATCGGGAGACTGGCTAAACTGAGATGGCTTCTGATGCAAAGATCTGGTCTTTATGGTGCCATTCCTCAATCCTTCCTTGGTCTTCGTGAACTGAAGGTTTTGGACCTTTCCCAGAACAATTTGACAGGGAAAATCCCCTTGGGGTTTGGGTTGGCCTTTCTGAAGCTGACTACTCTGGATCTCTCTCAGAACATGCTTTCCGGATCATTTCCTACTGATGTTTGTTATGGGAAATCTCTCATCGAGCTCAGTCTTCACGATAACTCCTTCACTGGTCCAATTCCTAACATCATCGAGAAATGCTCGAGTCTCGAGAGGTTTCAAGTGCACGACAATAGCTTCGCTGGGGAACTTCCATCTGGTTTATGGTCATTGCCAGAGTTAAAGCTCTTCAGAGCTGAGAACAACCAGTTCTCGGGCGAACTACCCGATCTGGTTGGAGCGTCTTCTCGGCTCGAGCAAGTTCAGATCGACAACAACAGCTTCACGGGTAGAATTCCTCGAGGTCTCGGTCTGGTTCACACCATGTACAGGTTTTCGGCGTCGCTTAATGGTTTCTCTGGCAATCTCCCTGAGAGCATCTTTGATTCGCCTGTCTTGAGCATCATCAATTTGTCCCACAATTCTCTCACTGGATCCATCCCGGAGTTCAGGAACTGCAGAAAGTTGGTCTCTTTATCCTTGGCAGACAACAGTTTCACCGGGAACATCCCACCTTCTCTTGGACATTTGCCGGTGTTGACGTACATCGACATTTCCAACAATAAACTCAGTGGCGAGATCCCATTGGAGCTTCAAAACTTGAAACTTGCTCTGTTCAATGTTTCTTTCAATCAGCTATCAGGAAGTGTTCCACCTTCTCTGGTTTCTGGTCTTCCAGCTTCATTTCTACAGGGGAATCCAGGCTTGTGTGGACCTGGGTTGCCTAATCCATGCAATGTGCCACCGGGAAGGCAGAGATTCAACACCAACAGATTGATTTGGGCAGTAATCGTGATGTCCATTGCTGTTGGTTTCATGGTATTAACTGCAGGACTGTATGTGGTATATAGGTTGTCTCGAAGCAAGTCGAATCCATGTACATGGAAATCGGTGTTCTTTTATCCTCTCAGGATCACAGAGGAGGAACTGCTGATGGCTTTAGTCGAGAAAAATGCAATCGGTGAAGGAACTTTCGGCAAAGTTCATGTCGTCCAGCTACTAGGGGGAGAATTTGTTGCAGTCAAGAGATTGCTGAACTCCAGTAATTTATCTTTCAGAAAGGTGAAGTCGGAGATCAAGATACTGGCAAAGGCCAGGCACCGGAACCTGACCAAGCTGTTGGGCTTTTGTTACTCCAAAGGCACCATTCTTCTCATCTTCGAGTACCTGCGAAAGGGGAGCTTAGGAGATGCTCTTCGTCGACCGGGTTTTTCGTTCGAGTGGAGTCTTCGCCTCAAACTGGCAATTGGATCTGCACAAGGATTACTCTACCTTCACAAAGATTATGTCTCGCAGATACTTCACAGGAACATGAAATCTAACAATATTCTCATTGGAGATGATTTTGAGCCAAAGGTATCCGATTTTGGCCTTGATCGTGTGATTGGGGAGACCTCATACAAATCATCAGTAGCTTCCGAGTTGGGTAGCTACTGCTATGTGCCTCCAGGTAAGCTATATAATGTGAGAAAACATTGCTTGCAGTTCTTTCGATGTCAAGCCAATTTAATCATGAGATGCCTTTACTCTTCTTGCATCAATTGTACTGAAGTGGATTGAAATCACAATAACATTGATGACATACAAATTACAGCCACATGATGTTCTTGACTGAAATAGTAGATGAGTCTCTTTTATGCTACAGACGTAATGCACTGCACTCTAGTAATGGTTAATATAATTTCCTTTAGCTGAAATTGTAACAACAAGATCTACTTGCTATAGATGCCAAGAACATTGCCTTGCTTCATTATAAGCAGTTGGCACTGGAAACTGCATGATAATGTATGCTGCTAATGGTTGCAGAGTATGGTTGCAGCAGCAAGAAACCATCAGAGGAAATGGACGTGTACAGCTTCGGGGTTGTGCTACTGGAACTCATCACCGGAAGGCCGGCTGAGCAGCCAGAAGCTCGAGAGATGCTCGACGTCGTCAAGTTAGTAAGAAGGAAAGTAAACATGACCAATGGAGCTCCACAAATACTGGATCCTAAGATCTCTGACACGGCACAGCGAGACATGTTGGAAGTACTGGAGCTTGCTCTTCGCTGCACTGCTATTTTGCCTGAGAAGCGACCCTCGATCATTGAGGTTGTCCGGTCTTTGCAGTCACTCGAGCCAATCATCTACCCTCCAATGTGCTCCGGTGAGCTGCTGCCTTTGGGCCAGCAGTGAACAAGAACTCTCTGCCAGTTCTAGTGGTTCCAATCTGCAAAGAGTGCGAGAAAGGATAAAATGTTTTACATAGCTTAATCTATTTTGTTGTTGTTTTTTATTTGTATTTTCTGAGGTTTTTAGTTTGATTTGGAGGTTTGTACAGTGAGAAATAGTGATATGGAGTAGTACTTGTTGCATCAGTTGAGTTATCAGCTACCAGATTTGACTTGCTACTTTGAGTTATCAGCTTATAATTATTTTCAAGAAGAAATTGTGAACGATATGACAATGCAATCCCAATCGTCGTGTTCACATGCTGCTGCTCACGTTTGACCCTTGGCCAAGGTCAACCCTCATCCCCCGTGGCCTACAAAAATTAGAAATATGTATTTTTCGATTTCTTCCTCAAACAAAGTTGAATAACGTGTGAAAAATATGAGAAAGCAACTCCGATCTTCGTGTCCTATTGCTGCTTATGTTTGACTTTGAGGACAGTTCAACCCTCTAGAGCTAAACAAAAGTCAACTCTCATCTACTGTGCGTGGCCTGAAGAGGACAGAATCCTAAACTTTTCTTCAACACATCAGCAGCTTTAATCCCAAAACTGGAAGATGCAAAGAAACAATGGCAGAGATTAGAAGATAACCCGGCTAGCAAAGCACAGTCTTTTTCTCCCGATACCTTCGTCTTCCTTCTAATATGCACCTGTTATATTTATAGATGATGCCATCAAGAATGAATAGCTTTGACGATTCTTATTGAGCTACATCAAATTTTCCATGACTGGATATTAGAAGCACAAAGGTGCTTGGAAGAAAGCTATTGCATCAAACAGTTCAATCAGGTAAATAACTGTTGATTCTTTTGGTGGCCTTTCTCGTTGGGAACATCTACAACCTGAATAGATCGCAGTAAGTCGATGGATATGGTCTCGATCTTTTAAGGACTTGTGGAACAGATTCTGAGTGAGGAAGAACATTAGCACAACACCCACCAAAACCTCCATGGATGCTCACAACACTGCACTCAACATAAGCAGCTTCATGACTGACATTTCAGTATATACGCGAACTATAAATTTTTTTCTGATATTGGAGCTTTAGCTATTTGTTTCTTCAATTGATTTATGTCTTTTAGAAAGAAAAGGAAAAGAAAATTCTTATGGAAAGAAAATTTCACATCGGTGAGCTCCTGCCTGCAGATAGTGTTTTCTTCCTTTTTGTTTCTCCATTTGCGTTGACTTATAGCAGTTCTATTCTCACCAAGTTTTAAAGGTTTTTTATTCTGCTTTATTCAATCGTTTCAGAGACTTCTGAAAGAAAAATCTTGTCTTCTGCCCACTTTTTTTCTCATCGATTTCTAGGATCAAAATCTAGGAGAGCTGGAGCTGCGAAACTTTGGCCGTCTTTGGAAGATCTTGAGCAAAAAGTTTACTGTTCTCTGTGTTCATTGGCCTCATCTGCTCACTTAAGCATGGATGTTATCAGGTAATAATTACCTGAAATAAATAAATGTTATTTCATTTTATATATTGGAACAAGCAGTAGTTTTAGTGTAAACCAGACAAATATCATAGTTGACATCCGGTAACTCTATATTTTTACCAATTCACAATCCAATGAATCGATCAGGTAACTGTGATAAAATTTCTTTAGTTGTTCATAATTATGACAGGATCCACTACAAGTTCTCCAAATGGTCACTTGTGGTTAGTTGGATATTACAAACTGTACTCGAGAAGAGAGATTAAAAGAGAAGCATGCAGTTATGGAGATGAAATATCAATTTTGATCACTCCAGAAAGCCGAAATGTGGTGCTAAAGAAAAAGAAAAGAATTCTTTGGAACGAATGATTATGGTACAGAACCATGCCTGCAGAGGACCCTGCACTTCAGCACCCTATCTTGAACATAGAATCCCGGCATCACCATGATCTTAACTCGGGTAGCGCCTTGCGGTCTGTGCCTGTCCAAGGGAATATCCTCCATGTAGAGGGGATTGAATTCACGATCTTCCTCGACACGCAAGATCGTCAAGGGTGGGCTGAAGGAAAAGGCCAGTAAATGGAGCAACCAAATACACTTGGCAGCGATAAAGAAGCATTGCAGAAGCTGCTCAGGCCATGGCGCTGACCAATCAAGCATGGAAACAATGCAGCTCATTTTTTGATCGCAAAACCTGCTGAAATCCTCACTGTAGTACTTGGTCCCTTTCTGCAACACCTCGTTCCAGCTCAAATTCCGAAGCCCAACAAAAGATGAGAAGTTCTCCCTGCACTCTTCCCGGGGATCCAGAAATTTTGGACAACCATTCTTATGGAACACACAGTTCTCGAAATCCTGATATAGAGTTTGGTTTACGAATGCTTCCAAATGATAGATAACTCCTTTTGAGTACTTACCAGTGATCAGTGCCATCTGATGTGGCTGGAGAAGCAAATTTAGTTTCTCTGGCAGATCATCATCGGATTCCTCAATCTGGTGGATGAGCATCTTGCAGAACTGCTTGACTGAGAGCCTGGCTTCTGAAACTATCTGCAAGAAACCCTCAACCATTACCTCTTGGCTCACAGGCATCGAATTGTCTCTGTTGCTGCTCATGGCCTTTGTTCTCTTTGACAAATTAGATCTGTCCGAAATCTGGGAACTCTTTGGATGCATACCATGTTTTAAGGCCTTCTTCAGCTCTGCACAATATGCTTCTAAACTGACTAGCTTCTGTTGCAGCTCTCCCAATGAGGACCTCATCTCTGAGACTTCTGCCAGTGCAGCATCCCTGTTTTCATTGGCCTCGAGGAGCTCCTTCTTCAGCGATTCCAGTGATAGAACCCCCCATTCCTTCAAAATTTGGGACATGCCCTCAGATTCCATCATTTTCGGTGACATCTCCGGCTTGGATTTCCTTTTTGATTTTGGAAACAACCATGAAAGACCTGACCCTCTGTGTTTTATGTGTGTCTTTACAGATTGCTCGGGATCGTGTGAGACATCTGTGCTCTTGGCATTCTTGAGGTTCTTCCGATCACCACCCACTTCCATGTTTACAGTTTCTTGGTTGCATGTATCGTTTGTCAAGACTGTTGTATATTCTCCAGATTCTGTTCTTCTACCCAAGGACTTGACATCATCAGCTTCAGAAGAGGCTTGCAGCGGGGGCATATGGTTAGCGCATGAGGTTCCATTGGATACATTCTCAATTGCAGAGGGAATGTGCAGTTCACTGATTGATGGAGAAAGCTTATTCGTACTTCTATTAACAAAGGCAACTGCTTCACTATCTTTTCCTTCTTCCAGACCGATTTCATTCCAGATTTGCGATAAGCTTCTATTCTCCGGATGAAAATAGTGGTATCCGGGCAGGGGATCCTCTTCATAACTCTGTTGGAAATCTCAATAAAGAAGGGAAGATTATTTGACAAACCAGACAATGAAACAAATTGAATAGAAAAGCAATTGACAACAATCCTGGAAGCATGGTTCCAAATAGCACTTCTTTTTTGAGCAATTAGAATGTTATCAGTTTTATCTAACAATCAGTATAATCCCCAGTAACTCAGTGAAATGTTCTGAAAATAGACCAGAAACTTACAGGAAATTACCAAATTGAATAATTTTAACATTCCAGCATGAGAATCCTATAAAAACACAATTTAAGAGTAATTGTTTCATAATTTTGCTCTAGAAGCATGTCCAATAAATAAGATAAAAAAGGAATGTAGTGAGTAACTTGTTTCATGCTGGCATTCATTCTCGTCTAGTATCTATGTACAACAGAGGATCAAGATAGATGATAATAAATTACAAAATATTTCTAGTGCACTCATGTTTCCTCTACGGTAACCAGGAAAATGTAAAATCATATTTCCTCTACAATAACCAGAAAGATGTAAAATCATATTTCTTCTACAATAGATGGAAAATTAACCAAAATGCGGCCCTTTTAATTAGAATAGCTTCAGGAACTGATCGATCTCACTCCTTCACATGACCATACTAATTGGTAGAAGGAATTGGGAGAAGCTTAGATATTGCATTGCATGAATTGGTCAAAGTCAACTCAAAGGATAACATAAATGAGTCAAAAATTAAAGAGCTACCAAGGTTAATAAATATTCTGATACTCTCAAGATCCTCACAAATTGATTAAAGAGGAGAAACTGAGTCGAGAGCACCATCAAGATTCATGACATATAGTATGCTCATGTTTGCATGAGTGTATTTTGGGACAAGGATGATGTTCATCAACCTGAAATTGGGAAAACTAACACAGATCAATCTTGGTGTTGTGAAAGGTTCGGCAAGATAGTAAATATGCTGATTTATAGAAAAATAAGGGAAAACAAAGATAAGTGAGAGCAAGAGGATGTAAAGCGACATTAACAAAACTAGGACATTAGTAGTCCAATCTATCCATTCAAACAATTGCAAGACAGTTCCTACTTTGAGAGAGAACAGATAACACACTGTCACGAACGGTCGTCGCGCACCCGCAACAACTCCGTTCAACGAACCGTTCGTCACTCTCATCTACATGTACAGCAGCTTGACAGCATGTTTTGCCTTAGTTTTGAGTCATTTTGCTTGTAAAAATGTAAATTCGAACAAGTTGCAACGCTACAAAGCGACCGCTCACCGAACCGAGCAAAACAGCCCAAAACAGCTCTGTTTTCGTGTGCCACGGGCTGTTTTCTGCAGTCCGCTTCCGTTCACCAAAACGTTAGTCATCTCAGCCCCTTGGAACCCCTCGGGTGGCACAAGGCTGGATGGGGCTTCGATATAGTGTTGGGCGTTGAACAACCTTTCGCAAGTTCGCGCGTTATCTTGACGGGAACTTGTTGTCGCGCCCGGCACCCGGTGAGCAGCTGTTTGTGGACTTGCAGCTATTCGTTCAACCCTCTAAAGCTCTTGTTTTCCCCCTCTCCCTCTTTTCTCTTGTGCATGCAAGGTGCTCGCTGAATTGCTTGTAAAGCTTCCCCCTTTCGCGAGACGTCGGGACTTGTCCGTCGCTCGTTCTTTCGAACTAATCAACTTTCTCTTTTACAGGTCCTTAGGGACCTGCGAGAGGTTGCAAGTGGGCTGATCTTTACGGAGCAATATCGCAAGGGCGAAGCGCGACTTAGGCAAGGCAAGCTAAGTTCGCGTCTTTGCCGCAAAGGTACCTCGCAACCTAGGCAACGCAAGCTAAGTTCGCGTCTTGGCCGCAAGGGTGCCTCACGCCTTAGGCAATTCCAGCTAAGGCCGTGACAACACAGCTCTCTCATTCTTTTGCATGGATTTCTAAGCATGTAAAGAACCATAAAGAGACAACCACACAGGTGCTTCCTCTTGGGTTAATGCAGGTAATTTAAATACTCACAATAGGACATGAAATAGAAACATTAAAAAGAGAGGTTCAAAACTATGAGATTATTTTCTCAGCTAAAGGTTTGCTTCAAAACTAAGGCTGTCCTCTCAAAAAGTAACAATTTTGCCCTCTTGTTAAGTCATGCAGACCATTTGTTACTCATTGGTATTCACTTTTGTTGCTTTTGGTTTCCTTTCCTCAGAGTTTATTTTGTTCCTTGTTTCATTTCCATACATGAAGACAATCTAATGAGAAAAGCCACCAAAAGCTTGTAATTGTTATCTAGCAAACACTTTAACCACTCATCAAGCTGTAATGAACTTTTGGTAAACTAGCAAATAACCATTCAGCCAAAGAATCGAAGGCAATAATAAGATGATTCAACTACACATCATACATGCAAGAATCCAAATAAAGAAACCAAGACACACTGTTACTCCCACAGCTCCTATGGGGAATACAATACAGTGATAGTATAATCCATTAAAATGTGATTAGAACAAGACTGAAGGGGATGCAGAAACCCTGGAAGCTAGCAGAAGCCCAAGTGCTTCAAATCCGTACCGTAACCAAAACACTCACTGAGATCAATAAACTTGGTTAGAAAGGAGTAATGTTAGCTCAACGTCATTGATCCAACAAGAAACAAAGGAATCAGCAAGAATCTGTCAAGAGATGCCATGACATGCCCCCCAATCGATCAAGAAAGCATGTAACAAAATGCCACCTTCCTCACTGGAGAACGGTACACTCGACAGAAAAACCAAAACTTTACAAGCAAGAGCGGCGCAAAAGCCGAATCAGATGAGCGGCAAGAACTCACCGGCGTGAAGACCGGGTAATCTTCAGGTACCGTGAACTGGCTAGCTCCGCGAGAAACGGAAGGGGAAGCACCGGCGGGCAACCTCACCGCGGCGGGGCTGCCGCCGGAGCCACCTTGGAGCAGCGCCGCGTGGAGCGCCCTCAGCTCAGCTGCCTTCACAATGGCCGCCTGGACGTGCTGCCTGTTGATCCCATGAGCCTGCGCAGCAGCAGCAACACCACCACCGCCGCTAGGCAAATCCATGGAGCTCAGCATCTTCCATGGCATGGGTGGGATCGAGCTGAACGGCAGGAAGGGGTGGTGGTACTAGCTGTAGCCTGAGTGAGGTGATCATATCCAACAACACCACCTTTGGCAGGAAGGGAAGCATAAAAAAGCAGAGACAAGAGGGTGAGAAAGCAAATCCAAGTTCTGGGTAAAAGGCACACACAACTCCAAGGACAGGGTGGAGGAAAGCATTAAATACATGTATTCCACCAAAAAGAAAGCTCCTTTCCATAATTTAGTGCTCAGTGGCATGAATGACCATGAAGAGAAGCACCATCTCCACCACTTGCCATGGCCTTTATTTACTACTTCCATGAACGAAACCTTCTCTTTCTTCTTTGACCTGGATCTGCTTGGCAGCTCCAGGGGCTGCTTGCATGATGATGCAAATTAGAAATGCACCAACATTAAAGTCACATCACATGGAGTGGCATGGAGATCTGACTGCATCAACTCCTCTTGCTTTGAGCTCATCTCAGAACCTAAATCACCAAAATGCTTTTATGTTACAAGATTGGACTTGGTTCTATATGTTCTTTAAGACTGTTGGATTTGGTCCAACATCAGAAGATGCATTTGTCACTATCCATTCTTCCATGGTCCTCTAGCTAGCTTATCAGCCTGTAGAATAAGAGTTGGTGTTGCTTGCTTGTTTCCTGAGTTGGGAGATGGCATTATTAGGACAACCGACGCAAGCAGTGGGCTGTTTGTTGGAGATGGCACATCACTAGTACGTGCCCCATTCATCATCTAATCTTTATTGGATTTGTTTGAGATATGGAGCTTCAATTATATGTTATAGATGCTGAAGATGTCATTATCAACCAGCTAAGATAGCATATTAGTTTCTCTTTCTTTAACCTCTGTGAGCAGCTGCAAGTTTTATTATGGCTAGAGTTACTACAGTCGATTTGTGTCAGGTTACAACAACTAACAAAAGTAGGTAGATAGATAGATAGATAGATAGAGAGAAAGAGAGAGAGAGAGAGAGAGAGAGAGAGAGAGATTTTATGCAAAATGCAATTGCTTCATACTTTTTCTATTCTAAACAAAGAGAGAGAAAAAGAGAAAGAGATGTCAATCATGTTTTGCTTCTTGTCATAATGCCCCATGGCATGCATGCGCCGTAAGCAGCAGCAAAAAAAGGAGCTTGCAGGCCTCGCTTCCTCGAGAGTTCAAACCTTCTGCTTCGTGCTTTCTTTCTCCAAACTCGAGAAGCACATCTATTGGGCGAGTCAAAACTCCGCTACAAACCACAAAAAGCCCCCCTGCAATCCAAGGCATAAGAACGAACTTCTACAACCGTTCATGAGGTAAAGAAGCCAAGAAAGAGAAACGACGGTTGGAGATGCACATATTCTGCAGAATATTTTTCTGCTAGTTTTCTCTTTCCTTCCTGCTGCTTGTTGAAGCCTTGCAAACATAAACAGTACCCACCAGTGATGGCCTCTATATGCTTTCCACTGTGTTCTCAGTCACTTTTGCATCCTTCTGGTACATGGTAGGGGCCATTGCCAGATAGAATTATGAGGTCCACTGAAAGGGCTTAGAGGAAGAAGAAGAAGGCAAAAAGCTTTTTTGCCTTGGTCCCCTCGTCACGTTGCCCAGAGAACACTTTCCCTGTTCGAATATAGCTCTATCAGCTGGGGGAAAAGATAAGAAGGTAATTGGCTTTGAGAAGAGAGCATTTTAATACATGTTCTTGGACAGTGAGCACACCATTAATATTGAGCAATGCGGTGGCCGCTGCTTTGTTCCCTTGTTGACTTGAGATGGAGAAGACTGCAGTGGAGAATTCTAGTGTTTCCAACCCAATTCCATTTTTCTTGGTTGAGGTTTGACTCCCTTGAAGTTATCATTCCATGCTTGCTCCGATGAAATAAAAGGAACACCTACTTTTCCTTCATCCCTTCAATCTAATTTGCATCAGAGAATCAAGGGAGAGCATCATGAATTAAAATAACATGCAAAGCCCATGAATGGATGATGGAGAAGATCTTTGAGGATTTATAATTTGCCACATGCATGCATTTTTGCATGAGAAGCTTTTGAACAAAAAAAATGGCCTATAATTTACAGAGACAGCACATTAATATGGCAAATGTACATTTAAGTATTGGAACAAAAAATGACACAATTTACAGAGATGGTGACACTAATATGGCAAATAAATGTAGCAGTGTAACATTAATGTACTCTATGACCAACTTGGTGTTGTGGATGAGAATTAGATGCAGGTCTTAAAAGAGTGAATTAAATTGTGCTGAAATCTCTTTACCCCTTGTTTTCTGCTGCCAAGACAGCTCAAGTTCTTCTCTCCCCCAGTTCATGTTTCTTTAGAAACAAGCATCCAAGTCAAAGTTCTTCCAATCCCACATCTCACTTCTCTTCAGAAACAAGCATCAAACCCATGTGAGTTTTGATTATTTCACTACAGGAGCCCTCATCATCCATCTTTATGATGCAACACATCCAACCAACTGGATTGCACAATGGAGATCTAGTAAATTCAAGTGGCAGAAAAGTAGTAGCTAAAAATAAATTTAGAGAGAAATGAGAAGAGCTGTTGGTGTACATCCCAATGGACAGCTGTTTGGTGTGAGGTAGATGACACATATCAGCAAAAATATTCTCCCTTCCTCTCATCCTAATCCATCAATTCACATTCCTGTGCTGTTGTTGCTTCTGTTCTTTCCCTATGTACAATTCAATACAACTCAATGGATGCTTTTATAGCTTTCTAGTAGCCTCCACAACAGGAACAAATAAGGCTCTGACAAGATGCCAAGCATGGTCAACATTTTGCACACAACTCCAGACATCATCTCCTTCCATCAAGATCCTTTTCTAATATTCTTTTGCACTGGATTGACTGGTATCTAAGTTCATAAAGCCAGACAAATTCAAGTCAAAAGTTTAATCCTCTTTACACTCTAGCAGTTGAAACAGAACAAAGAAGGACAAAACAAGATATTGCCAGGCCCTACAATTAACAAGACATAAGAAAAGAACTGATACCATAATGCAAGTTTAAAGAAAGTTGAGGTGCGCAAAGTGCCTGCACAATTCATTTGATGCTATACCACATTCCAAACTTGGGTTGCAAATCTATGTGATGGAACATTCCAGTAACACAGTTTGACATCATAATATTATGTTGATCTATGACTAATTAGCAAAATATTAAAATTATTCATTTCCTAAATTTGATGTTTTGCTCAGGAAGTGATGTGTGATGCAGGCAAGATCATGTAAAACCAATTACAGATTGGGTACTATAACTTTTTGCTTAACTTTGCTTCTTTCCACCTACATATAGGAAGTAATTCTAATTATTACAAAGCACACATCCCACTTTGGATTCTCAGACTAAACATGCAAGTGGGAATAAATTCTAATGGAAGTATCACATGAAGAAATTTCAGCAAATGGTTGCATCCTTTAATTTCACTATTAACATTCATCCAAAGATGAGGCACCTCCAAAAACAATTACCAAAGTAGCAATCAATCATGTTTCATCTGCATATCACAATAATCGGAGTAGAACCATGTTGAATGGTTAAAAAGATTACAAGAAACCCCTAGTATAAGTGGATCAGTTGATACATGATGACCAAATAGACAAGAACAAGGAACCTGTATCACTGCCGATTTAGAACAGTTACAGTAGCAATGCTGTTCTACTTCAATGCCACAAAAATGTGATAGTATATGCTTTGGTTTGTTATAAGACTTCCATCCTACGATAACACTAAATCCTGTAATGGTGGATCCCAAATAGTGGGCCCTTTTGTGTATCTAAATGGGAAGGAGCATGCATCCTGTGCTTCTATCATTCTCTACCATCCCACCCTAGTCAATAAATGGTTGTGGAATAACAAAGATTAGTACTATGTGCCTTGGAGAGAGCTGGCTGTTGCACTCCACCAAAAACTGACAGAGAAACTTGTCGAAAGTGATCTCACATAATGCCACCATTTGGGTGGAATGTAAAGCATTTCACCTTCCTCGAGGACACAATCAATGAAATCCAGACCTTCCACCTTTGGGAATTCTTGGTAGTCAATGTTGTCAAGGTCAACCTGCAGACGGATCCAAAAGAACACCAAGAATTGGAACACTTCAGAAACTGGTAACAGTATATACTGTCTGACATTATCCACTAAAGTATTTGGCAAATACATAATAAACATTAACGAAATAGGAATGATTTTTTAAAAATAATCATCACATTGATGGAAAGGTTCTGATGTTGTTAATCATCAAGGACCAGATACAACCAGAATTGGAGCATAACTATCAAAACATACTCAGGGTCTTGAATATATGCTTAGTTGTACCATACAAAAATGTCTATAGAAGCAACATGGAAAAATCCATACTCCCATATCAGGCCATTTTGTTAAGCCCACTATCGATGCCATTTACATATGCAGATCAGTGTCAAGGCCTCTAGAAACTGCATACCTGGCTGGAATTGCTAAGCATGGATTCCGCATGCGGATACAAATTCTCTGATGCTGAAGCTGGATAAAGTCTTATGTATTTTCTGCCAACAACCTTCAAATGCACAAAACAAGTAAATTGCCGAATTGAGTCTCTTAATATCAAAGATACAAGATCTTGCTTGGTTGGAGCATAAGAGTGAAATAGAAATTAGTATGCTAGTGGAATGGATAGTTCTAACAAGTTAAGCTCATTTCTGTTTGGCTACAGTTTCTTGTTCCTTACAATCATTAGAGAAAATTTTTAAATAAACTAAGCTTTTTTAGTACAATTACTGGAAGAATGAATTACACAAACAAAAAAAAAACTAAAAAAAATTACACAATTACTTGAAATATTCTCATCCAGTGGTGAAACAGATAAAATAATTAAAAAAATTGGATGCAATCAATATGTTCAAAGAAAACTATAGCAACCATGGGCATAGACAAGAAATTCTTCTGGCTCTAATTATGTTACTTAGTAACCATTGCTAGCATGAGTTTAAACCATTTAAAAACATATGAAGATTAAATTCTTATGCCAACATACAAGAGCATAAGCTAACAACATTCAGTATATGTTGCATCGTTCCAATTAAAAGATATATAAGAATACTCCACCTAGAAAGAAGAACTTGACCTGAACACATGAAAAACAAAATATCTATAAAGAAAGGTCCCACTAAGATCACATAAGCAAAAAACAATCTGAAATGCAATATGTAAACAATGAAGGCCAAAATAGAGTCATGGCTGTCCTTGGCGTTCAAAGTGGCCCACATGATAATAAGGAAAAATGGCATGCTCTGTTTACTGATGGGTGATCACTTTACTAAAGAATGCCGGCATGGAAGAGTAAGGGCAGACTTGCAAGATGGTAAATGTAAAAAGCTATAAGTTTTGGACAACGAGTTGATAAAACTTTTGTTCCAGACTCTATATGGAATGTTGTTACAAAGAGATTTGACCAAAATAATTATTTCTCTCTTGTACCTTCTATTTTTTGAGTCATTTGGCAAGCATTAGGCTTATTCCATAGTGTGTGACAGCCTTTTAGCAAAAATGTTGTTTCTTCTGTACCATCGATTGAGGTTGTTTCCGCCCCGTTACTGCCCGAAATCAATCAGTAACAGTCGTTTTCGATCGTCGCCGCCCGCTACCGAGCGGTATTAGTCGAGGGAGAAGGAAGAAGAGGGAGAATAAAATGGAGAACCTAAAGATTCGACACCGCTCTCCCTCGACGATCCCTATCTGTCACCGCCCTCCCTCGCTAGATGCCGTAGATGAGATATCGCCTCCTCCTCGTAGGAGGCGATAAGCCCTCGGCATCGTTGGCAACTTCTCATCCACGTGGGGAGAAGAAGGCTCGACGATGTCACCGAGGCTTCGTGAGGAGAACGCTCAGTTTCTTCTCCCTACATGGGGAGAAGAAACGAGGCGACGTCGACGTCGCCCTTCTTTATTATTATTATTATTATTATTATTATTATTATATATATATATATATATATATATATATATACCGATTCTTCTCCTCGGTTTCTTCTCTCCGCATGGGGAGAAGAAATGAGACATCACCTTTTTTATTATTTTTTAACCTTATTATTATTATTATTATATATATACTGAGTGGTACACCTAAGCATACCACTCAGTACGGTATGAAATTACAATCCTTGCCTAGATGCATATCTAGAGCATAAGACCTGAAGCTCATTGATAAATTTATTAGTTTAGTATCCTACATGCTAGATAATTGCCCTCAATTACTAATACTCCAACTGTCTATATACTACCTAAATTAACAAATGAGATGCCTAACTCGAATCAGTTTCTAGACACAGTTTACCTATTCCAGTATCAAGTTCTTTTTCTCCAGACATAAATGGTAATTGGTCTTTTTTACACCACAAAAATCACTAACATTCACTTGATTGATCTACAAATAGTAAAGATGAATTCCAAAACGTGAACACAGTAAACAATAGCTTAAGTTATTGAAGTTAGGTCACCTGAACATCTAATCTAATAGCAACACAAAAAATTCTAAGATTGTTGCTCACATAAAATGGCTAAGGTGCATTCATTAATTTATCACAAAGTAAGACCATTATTTTCATTATGGTGCATATACTAGGTCTACACTTTGCATATCTTCATATTCTTTCTTGGGTTATAAATAAATTGATTTTATTAACAATAATTAGCAAGCATTTATACAAGCAAATCTATAATTCATAGCAGTGTGCAAAAAATATAATCTAAGGTTGCTGCATAGAAAATTACCAAACAGGTTTCATCAAACCAACTGTTCAACTCTATAAATTTGGTCGACCCATATAATCCAGGTATAGTTATGTGTCAGAAAGCAAATAAAGCATCCTGTTAAAAAAAAAGTCCTTTTTCTCGGGAAATAGATCCTTGAATCCATCCAACTTCTCTCTTTATCAACCATAGAAGGCTGGCAGACATAGCTAGGGTTTTTTGTGTGTTAGGCAGACACAACTGCTGATGTGTAGAATCCCGCAAACAGTCAAGTGTTTGCAGCAACCAGGGGGGAGTAAAAAGGAAGATATAAAATAATGATTCTATAACACCGCCAATGCTGGTCTCAAGCCCGGATGAAAACGGTGGAAAGTTGCGTTAGGTCATTGACAACCAATGTAAAATTATATCAGATCTTATGAACATGGATCTTAATCGATTTCAGTATAGAGCTGGGTCGTCATCCGAAAGTGACGCGAGGCACCTTCACCACTTATGTGGCCCGAATTGTAAACTGTGAGCTAGGAGGTCGCCCAAAAGTGTGTCTAGTGAGTTATTAGTGTTAGAATTATAGGGAGTGTGTCTAGTGAATTTTTTATTAGTATAAGATTACATCAAAGATCGGCATTAAATCCTTACCTTTCTACATTGATAATAGATGAGCTTACGAGTCACTTACATAATAGACCTCCTTGATATATGTTATTTGTTGATGATATTGTCCTAGTTGATGAGATCTCAAGTAGAATTAATTATAAACTTGAGTAAGTAGGACTAAAACAAAATATATAAAATATAATTTTAATGATTCTAGAAATAAATAAGAGGATATAGTTAAATTGGATGGACAATAAGTCCCTCTAAAAAAAAATTTTAAGGATCTTGGATCAATTATTCAATAAGATAAAGAGATCGATGAAGATATTATTCAGAGTAAAAACAAGATAGTTACAATGGCGAGGGACATCAAGAGTCTTGTGTGATCATCTAATAACCTTTGAGATTAAAAGAAAATATTCATAAGACTGTTGTGAGACCAACAATGCTTTATGGATCTAAGTGTTGTGTAGTTAAGAAAAACCATATACAAAAAATTTGTATTGCCAAGATGAAAATATTGAGATGGATATGTGGGGTTACTATGAAAGATAGGAAAAGAAATATCTTTATTCGTGAACAACTAGATATCACTTTGATAGAGAATGAGATGAAAGAAAATCATTTAATTGAGGAGACCTCCAAATGCGATAGTTAGAAGAGGTAAAATAATTAATATTAGTGGTACAAGTAGAGATAGAAGAAAGCCTAAAAAAACTTTAATAGAAACCATAAATAAAGAGTACTCTGAACTTAATTAAACATATGGTTTTTTACATATCTCAATGACGACAAAAGATCCGTATAGCCAATCGTAAATAGTTGGGACTTATAGTTTTATAGTTGTTGTTGTTGTTGTAGTATAAAATAATGATACTAACCTGTGTAGTATTTTAACTATGGGTGAATTTGTCATTTGCACTTTACCATGCAGTTAGCAATACCAAGGTACATATAGAGCATTTGATGTGCTAGCATTTAACTTAAATAAAGTGATCTCAATGTACCTGAGCAAAAAGATTATGATGAGGATCATGGTGCAAGGGTGTCACTGTACCAAGTGGACCAAACCAAGCATTAAGAGACCGGAGTTCGCCGCCACCAGCAAAGCAGTAATCTGGAATCATTATGTCATCACGTAGCTCTCGAATCTACCAGTTTGTTAGCAACAGTTATTGACACATACCATTTGTCTGATGGCAGAAAGTACTGGAAAATTGTTGAGGTACCTGATCAAACACTGGATGCTGAGCTAGGTATGGCAAGTTGGCAGGGCAGTTAGTTGATTGAATCCTCTCAAGAAACTGAGAGAAGGTAATCAGCTCTTGCTTCCACTCAGAGCAGAGATAGTTTTTGCCAACCTAAACATGAATCAGCTTCAGGTTAAGAAGTCATTTTCAAGATCAACATATCCCTTTTTTCCTCATAAGAGAGATGAAGTTTCAACTCTTATATTTGAAAATTTATATTTATCAAACAGAACAAAATTTAGCTGACCGAGCTAGAGTAATCAAGACAAGGAACGCATGTACGTGGAAGCTGCTGATATCAATGTGAATAAAGTAAATGGCACTATCAAATTAAAGGTACCAATTCTTCAAATGACAAAAGAAATTATAGTGATAAAAAAACAAAGTTGGAAAAGCAGCGATGTGGACTTAATGCATATATATTAAGGTTTCTCAGGCCTGTCTGCTCTTTGGCTAGTATTATACATGAATCATCAATCATCATTGCAAGAGGATAATTAGGAGAATAAATTATGTAAATGACAAGTTTGCCATTAAATGCTTTAGTGCAAGACATACAAACTTAAAAGTTTGAAGCAAAAGAATGATTAGTATTTAAGTTTTAATTAGCATAAGTACAACTTGTTACCGCACAAGCTCATTTCTAGAAACCAATGAAAGACTGACTGATATTTGCATGCTCAAAATAACAGAGAAAAACAATATGATAACAACTATAAACAAATAGTTGCATAAAATTAATGAGCTAGAACAGATTAACACAGTTTAGATCGCAAGGACAAACACAAAACTTAGACTAAAAACATGTGAAATCTGCAACGCATGCATGCATGCTATCATTTGTATGTAAAAAAGCAAGCCACCTCGTAATTCCAACAGTATATGATATTACGTTTGACTGTATGTAGTAATTGCCATCTTTATACAGAACTATTCTTAAATTTATTACAGTAAAGAAGCTTGAAAAGAAAAAAAATCAAGGATATCTTGAAATATAGGGAGAATAACACACTGCTATTTATGAATCAGAAATAACAACCCGAGACCCTATATAAAAGTTCATTGGTTTGGTTCATCTCTTAGGCTCTAGAGTTTTTCAATGCAAATGATGGATTAAGCCTACCATTCATATGGAAACTGCTGTCACGATGGCATAAATTCAGCAACAAAAAGAAAGACTATTCACCTCAATGGGAACAGTTCGATCTCCTGCTACCCTCTTTAAGTATTCAATGTCTTTCCACCTCGTCATTGCTGGCCAATGATCAATGCAGCCACTGATTATGACTGGAGAATCACGTAAAAAGTAATCATATATGAATGTCTCCAAAGAAAGGGATGATTGCTTTTCGACTTTCTTACAGGATAGCGATCTGCTTGGCAGAATGGAAAGTGCCTACAAGACAAGTTCACAAAATTATAGCATGGCTCATTTATATAGTTTTCCATGTGCAATATCACTGAACAAAGCACCCACTCACAGATGCACAAAAGCAATTCAACTTCTCAAACATATTCAATAGCACTTATGATTTCGTATTCTTCAAGGAAAAGATACGTATTTTTTATGAAAATTTACAAAACACTATTCTTTATGGTCCAAAACTCGAAATTTAACTATGAAAACCAACTTTAGGCAATCTTCGTTCATCATTTCAAAGCAGCGAAAGAAATTGAAAGATCTATAAGGTCTTGACTATATTACCCCAAAAAGAAAAAGACAATAAACTTGGAAGAAGTAAAACTAAGAAAGCAAAGAAAACAAAAGGATAACGTACTCAAGAAAGAACCAAAAGTTGACGCAGAAAAGAACGAGAAATGAAACTATAACTGTGATTAATTCAGTATAAAGTGGAGTTGTACGTCGAAAGCAATCGATGAACACCAAAATCAATTCCAAACATCAAATCCGGAAAAGAAAGGTATGAAAATTATCCAAATAACATCCTACCAAAACATAACTAAGTGAATTATACCCATAGATCAAATGGATTCAATACTAGAACTATATTGACAGGAAAATTCTGCGCTATATTAAAAGAATGATTTTTATCTGTTAGTCTGAGCCTCATAACCTCTGCCAAGTCTCGGTTCTTAGAGATTCCCTCCCACCACTTGTCGGCACAATCCCCAACGTTGGCGGCCGCATCGTTCTCGGAGCCCTTCCCGGCCGCGATCCTCTCCACGGCCGCGTCGAGGTCACGCCGGAGTAGCGGCCCACCCATGATTAGGCCCATGTCAAGCGCCCGTAGGGCTTCTTTCCGTTCGCCGGCCCCGGCCCGGAGCTCCGCCACGTGGAGGCACGCCATCGCGTAGGCTTCCCGCCACGCGGGGACAACCTCGTGCCAGGGCCCGGAGTGGAGCTGCTCCCACGCCATCTCCCGCGCCGCCTCCGCTGCCCGGAGATCGCCGCCGGCCGCCTTCTCCGCAGAGCTCACGTATGCAAATCCGCCCTCCTCCGTTATGCGCCGCAGCAGAGCGGCCCGCCGCTCTTCGTCGACCAGCCGTACCGCCGTCTCCGCGGCCTTCTCCGACCCGGGGGCGGCGCCGCCAGGTTCTTCACCCATGGAGACGACGCGAGAGGTGGACGGAAAAGCTCAAAAAGCGCAGCAGCAGATATTTTAGAACGCCGAAGCGAGTTATATTCACCTCTTACCCTCCTATTAGGCCGCGGCACCAACAAGTCATGTGCAGTAGTGTGAAGTTAGGTCGACACGGTCGGGCTCACCGGGTCGTGAAGGGAATCGAGACAGCAATCAAGGTGGACGTGGGCATCTTATCTATCTAGTATCTCCTCCCGCTTATGGCGCTCAGACCGAGGCGAGGGATCTGGTCACCGCCCACTGCCCTGGGAGGGATATATTACACATAGAAACTGAATAATTTTCCTAAATTCAATTTTAGAAGTATTTTATAAATATATATAAAATATCTCAATGACCTTTTTGGTCTGATAGAAAGATATTAAGACATTATTTATCTCTACAGTGGTCAAATATGTGCTCTTGCATCATTTCATAATTAAATTTTATTATGTTATGACAAAATACATGGATATTTGTCTTCTGACATTTATATCTTACTGCTTGTTGGTATGATAGAAAGATATTAAGACATTATTTATGTCTACAGTGGTCAAATATGTACTCTTGCATTGTTTCATAATTAAATTTTATTGCCCTGCTTTATTATGTTATGACAAAATGCATGGATGTTTGTCCTCTGACAATTAATCTCTGAATGCTTTTTGTGCAACCAACAAATGGAATGAGGCAGGCTGTAAACCGTGCAATCTTCAATGGTGCCACCATTTATTTCCTGAGTTCATCTAGCAGCTACAGTAAGGTGAGAGTAGATTGATAGATTTCATATGATTAACTTACTCAGCTGCATCTGGTGAGGCATTTCTATGATTTCTTTTTTTTTTTCTTTTCTGTCAATAGTGATGTTTACTAGAATCATATAAGACAGATGCAGTAGTTCATGTTTTCTCATCTTGACCTTCATGCAGATTGACAAATAGGTTATACTACAATACTACTCTCTGTTAATAAAGATGTGGCAGCCATATCAAAAAAACACACACCTGATTAATTAAACCAGAAGCTACATAACATGAGGAAAGGAAGATATCTGATGGTAGAACCCTAAATATTTTTTATTTATAAATATAAAAATCTCAATATAACTTTTAAAAAATATGAATCAAAAGTATAAAAAATAATTAATTATATAAAAATAATATATAATTAGCTCCAATACTCCGAGGTTTTTCTGATATTAAGGACGGTGAGTGAAAAGTTAACTAGCTCTCACAATCTTTTTAACTGCTAACCATGGAGAATCAACTGCAGTGGGAAGACAGTCGGTCCAACCAACCTACAGTAAGAAAGGATAAACGGAGCAAAACAATTTTATCTACTAGCTCAAAGACTGGAAAGAGAAGAAAAACCTTCAAGTTTTCTGGAGTTCTAACTCTAGTGAGGGTAATGGATTCCTCTTGATTTCACTTTTCTCAGATATATTCTGTCATTCAAATTCCATTTTGCTAGACGACAACACATCACGAAGTGTGCTTGCAGATACCACTATACTTTGGAGGTCGGAGATCTCATTTATCTGCATCCAAAGAAGAAAAGAAGAGTAACCTCAGTTCAGCTCTAACTCCATATAAATTCATGCCTTTTAATTTGCTTGTATGAAACCCTGAGCTTGGTTCTCTCCATTGGCCCTCGCTTGCTTCCTTGCTGGAACTGCTGTCGACAGAATTAAGTGATGTAGCTATTAACAACAAGAGACCTCTCTTCCTATTCACAAAGAGGAAATCACCATGAGAGGAGTCATCCACACCGAACTCTCTTGCTGACGAGAAAAGCTGAGGAAGATGGCAGTCGCACAGGATCATGAAGCTGATGATGGAGGAGTGCGACGAGCTCCAGGTCACAATTTCCTCCGGGAGGTGAGACTTCACAGTGCGAACTTTGTCAGGAAGTCCATGGTGAGGAAGTCCATGGCTAGAAAAGTATTCTTTGTTTCTTTCTTGTGTGGTTCACTTGAAGGCCAACTTGAGTTGAGACTATACATGATGATCAACCCCAAGCAAGGCGAGGAACAATCAAGGACCCTTGGAGATCAACTACTTAAGCTGTTCTTTACTTCTGTTTTGGATATTCTGACATCATGTCACATTTTGAACAACATTTATTTCTGTATTTATCTCTTCATTTATTCACTCAATACTGTCAAGATAGAAGGAGTTCCACTATTTTACATTATTAAAAAGGAAGAAAGCAGAAGTTCTATAAGATATGGACAACACTTACTAACCACGAGCAATTAGTAGGCGATGTGTAGTCTCTCTAAACTAACAACTGAACAAGGGATTAAACCACCCTCGTTATCAATTTGACATGACATGAACAACAATATGTCCTCAACTCAAAGGCAGAGACATTTTATGGTGATTGATGGCTCGTTGCGAAAATATACTTTAGCGATACTCCATGAAGTTATGAATAGATTGATATCTGATAAACCTGTAAAGCTTCTATCTAGAAACCCACAGCCGAACTTTCGAGGGGATCATTGTTATGTACCAGTTCAGGATCCCAACATCAGTTATGACCATCTTCGATCCAAGATCAAGCTTCCCATGTTATTCACAAGACACCTTCGATCTGAGAGGAGAAGATAAAGATGTCCAAGATAGAGTCAGTACTCTACATGAGAGAAAAAATAAGCATCAAAATCTGTCTACTTGCAAGAAATCATCTCCAATGGTTTTTGCTTCTCCTGACAAAACACCCTAACACAAGGCAGAAAGCCACATCTTCATGCCTGACATGAATTTGTAATGTTTGAATGCAATACTAATTGAAAACTATGCCTATTAGTTGGTATTGTATTGTCACGGATGAAATCAGTAAACACATGCACTTTGCTTATTTCTGTATTTTTTATGCTTAAGATCTTCTAAGCTAAAAATCTAATGCAGCGTTTAATTCAATTGCTCTCCAATCTCATGCTCAAATTCCATTGTCAAACTAGAAAACAGAACAGATACTTTTCACATGTTCTGATGACATGACATGCAACTATGCTGCTTGTCGACTGACATGGTGTGTGTGTTAAATTAGCATGGTCTAATACATTGTCGTGACAACACAGGCATCACACAATAGAAAGAGATTTTTAAAAAAATGTTACCTGTTTAGATACTTATGACAGCTTTCCAGGAGGTTGGGAGAGAGAGGTGACACCATTGAGGATGAGGAAAGGACTGTTACTGAGGAATCAACCATTCTGTCGAACTGGTAACAAATCAAGAACTCTAAAACATACCCTTTGAATGATCCAATAGCCTGGTCTTGTTTCTGTTGGTTCAGCTCAATCAGACCAAATCAGCTACTAAACCCTACATTAGAAAAAGGAAGAAGAGAGAACAATTTTATCTGTTAAGCTAGCACTGCCCAAATTGAATCTTTTGGCCGAAAATACTTCATGCTTTGTTATGAAATTTCCATTTTTGTTGGTAAACATATATCCACAAGTATAAAGTTCTTAAACTAAATATTTTATGGGGGATGTTGATACAATCCACGCAATGAAGACTTTACTTCACAGTTTTTATGTTAGATTTATTCAATTCTCTATCATTTTTTTATCAATTCTATATTTCAATTTGCATGATACTACTGGCCGCTACTTTTTGTTAAAAGTATTGCAGATTAAAGCCATAAGTATCCAATCACTGCAAGCAAAGAAAACAGAAAGCACATCATACACACACCTAGAAAAACTTCAGTACTTGTAGGGCAGGTCTTGGTAAACAATGTGCGACCTTGGTGATCAAAGTTAGCAGAGAAGATTGACGATAACGGCAAACCCCA
Source organism: Musa acuminata AAA Group (assembly GCF_036884655.1). Lineage (NCBI taxonomy): Eukaryota > Viridiplantae > Streptophyta > Magnoliopsida > Zingiberales > Musaceae > Musa > Musa acuminata. The sequence goes on along the minus strand of NC_088334.1, from coordinate 46,799,152 downwards.
TGACAATAATCTTACTCATGTTCCCAAATACTCCATTAGGTCATCATCATGCAGTATGTCACCAAGATCAGGAATTGAGGTTGGGCTGCTGATCCCAATAAAATCTAATGGCAGTCCGAACGAATTGCCAACAAACTTATCTTGTTCAGTGCCGAATGGTTCGTCTATGAATAAATGCATGTCTCCAAAACCTGTATGCGAATTCACATTTGGTGTCGTCAAATAGTCATAAGAATTATTCTCGACAGGATTACCACTATTGTCAGACCTTATTCCATGACTAATAACAGAGATAGGGTGCTGTTGCTTATCTTGCAGGATACTGAAGCCCCCTGATGAGTTATAAAATTCACAGTTGGCCCCATTATCAATTGTGGTAGCATACTGCAACTCATTATTCCCAACGTCTGGGAACACTAATGGTTGATAACCAACACCCATGTTTTCTGTAGCAACATTGACAGAATGCAAGCTTTCAAGGTTGCTAATCCCAGATCGCAGTGCAAGGCATTTGCTTCGAAGATCTCTCTCTTGATGCTTTGGATTTGGATTCAAATAGGCCTTGTTATGAACACTTGGTGTATGACGGATCAACCTCGAGATGTTTGTGCCATTCATATCTGGTCTAGCATTTGTCATTTCCCCTGGTATGTGCTCATTCTGAGTTGGAGCTGCCTGTTTGTCAGAAGATACAGCACTTACTCGAGGTCTTTTTCTCTTTGGCCGTTCACTTGTTTGCTCCGTGATTTGACCAAGTTGGTTGATAATTTCAGTTGGGCTATCCTCCTTTGAAGTAGATGCTATATTCTCTGCACAATCTTGTGTCTGGACCTGCAGATTTCTCCCACCATCTCTGCACGAAGTTGATCCATGAGCATCTGCACGGCCATCAACATCATATTCATCACTACTGCTGTTTGCCTCCTCCCTATGCTCCCCATGACCACTATGCTGTGTTACATCAGACATCCCATTATCACTAAGCTGGTTGATAATCATTTCTTCTTTATTCAGAATTCCCAACCAAATGGAGCTCTCTTTGGCACTCATCTTATCTTGCAAACATTTTGACTTCCGTACATGGGTTTTGATCTTTCCAATATTGGGAGACATGTGTTTAATCACACCTGTTAGTACCCCAACTTTCCACACCTTCTTGAGATCATGTGGCTTCTTATATGGCGGGGCATGACCCTTTGGTAAGTCCAAACCTATCCACCAGTTCTCATTTCCAGATGGCCACCAAGGTGGGGGAACACCCTTCTCCAATGGGTATTTACGTTGTGGTGGGTTACAGTGTTGCATCAATGATGATAAAAGAGATCCTAGTGTAGCATCCTGGAGATCCATAAGGCTATGATGACTTTTGCTACCACCGTTCTGTGCATTCTGGGCCGCAAAGTTCCCTGCCTCGTATTTAGCAATGGCAGCAGGCCCATTCTTATCAAACTTCACTTTCTCCTTCCACCAAGCTCTTATGTTATCTGAAGCACCACTCACAGGCTTTCCCTTCTCTGGAATAATTCCATAAACAAACCCACGGACATTACACACCTCCATCAACTTCAGCATGTACTTGAGAATCCCATCTTGTGCCCTGGACATCTTTTTTCTAAGAGCCTGATCAGATATTTGCTTTGGCTTAGATATTTCGGAAGCTGCCTGTTGAGCAGCAAGCTTTTCCCTTTCCTTGAGTCTCTTGAGTTTAACTCTATCTTTCCACATTCTTCTCGCCAACTCATTGGGTTCAATTTCTTCATCGGAGACATCATTTTCGTTAAGATTATCATACTTAGCACCATCCACCTCAAAATCTAAAGCATCACCACCTAAATCCTGAGCTATCATTGTCATATGATCCATAATTTAGACGGACATTTTAAGCCACCAAACTTGGAGACCCTTCTTATCGATGCTCATACAAAGCAGATTCAGAAAGTGTCTGGGATTTATTCCAACAAAAGTAAGTAAACAAAACAAAGTTTTAAAGAAGAATTGGATGAAGAGCAAATCAGATTTTTCCCACCAAAAGGAAATAATTAAAATAGACCTCAAGTTGTATTCAACAATTCAGAAGATCAGATTTTCCACCAATAATAACATAGCACCATAAGCTACCTTCCAATACTAAAATAACCCCAACGAAAGCAAGTTACAAAAAACTCAATAAAAATTTGTTACAACATAAGCATAATTAACAAAAAAAAATCCCATGATTACTCAACATTTTAAATCCATTTTGAGGAATCCCCTCGATTTGAGTTAACATGAAGTAGCTTTTTCAATATGCAAAATTAATGCCCAAACCCCCTTATCCTTGGTCAACCTTCAACATAAATCTAAGAAGAACCTAAACCTATTCCCAAAATCCCCTCCTTCTCAATCATTCCCAAATCCCATGTAACTCCTACCACGATGAGATCTCAGACTCCATAAAATTCGCCGGTTTCATTTAACCCAAAACAAAATGGTAGCAAAAAACAAGCCTTTCCATTTATTTCTGAAAACATAACCACCAGATTATGCTTCCTTCACAACCAAAACGAACAAAGCACTTCGCTCAAAGAGAAAAAGGGAAACCAACCAAATTCCATTTTTTTCATTGGGACAAAAAGATATGACCGTAATTACCTTCGAAAAAAAACAATTTTACAACCAAGTTATTAATGAACGTCACAAATCAAATCGAGATGCAGGAAAATAAAAGGAAAAACTGTTACCAGGAAGAACCAAACGATTTACCGAATTGGAGCTAAAGACGGAGGTATGTTAGTTAGGGTTTCTAAAGAAACTGGGACCCGCTCGTCGGTTCCCGTCGCCGACTTCTTCTTCTTCTTCTTACCCTTTTGGGAGGCAATGGTTAAGAAAGGAAAGGAGCGGCGGAGAGCAGAATAAGACGACAGCGAGGATCCTTTTGCGGGGCGGTGACAGCGACAGGAGGATCAAGTTGGATTTCGACTAAAGCGGCACGCAGTTGGGTTTCATTCGTATTCTCGGCCCATCAAAGCCTTACGCCTTTTTGCCGATTCGTCCTCCCTTCTCACGACATGTTCGTCCCATTTCAAGACGTGTGATTGGATATTTAGGAGGAACCCACTTTGGGGTCGGCCACCTCTTCGTGCGGTCGTGAGACAGGTAGAAGGGTAACCCGTAGAAAATTGGGAAAATTCCAAAAAAATCAAAGTTATTATTATTTTTCTTTCATTTTTTAAAATAAAAGATTACGATCTCACCCCTATGATCGACTTGTCACAATGCAATGCACTCGATGATCTCCATCCCACAATATAATGGACGTGTGATGTATTACTCATCGTCATGACTATGTTCTTGCTCTCGTTCATTGTTATTGAGACGATGAAAATACGAAAAGAGAAGATGATATTGATCTTGATGAAGCTAGCCGAGATAAGAAATTACTATCAGTGGTGTATAAGGAGGATGGGGTTACCCTCGACACTACCTTGATTGCCTTGATTGTCTTTATATGTCTATGAAAAAACAATCAAAACCATATTGTTGTGGCCCTCAATAATAAGGTACGAGAGTGAGGACAAAAGATATACTACACGATGAAATAAATGTCATGGGCGAAGACGATCACGATGGGACGAAGGTTAAGAGTACTCTCATCTTTTAGAAAATAACGAACATCACATGAAAATAAACAAAAAAAGAAGCCATCTTTGAGAAAAAAAAAAAAGTTTTTCTGAAATTTGTCATAACAAATTTATAACAAAACTTTCCTAAAAAACACTATTATATTAAGTAGGACCCACTTTAAGCCACCTCTTGATATAGAGGATGGTAAAAATGAACAAGTAAGAAAAGCTTATTTATAAAACTTTCTTCTTTTTGTTTTATAGTGTGATGATAAAATAAAATCAATAAAAATATCTGTCAGACTAACTTATTAGGGTTTGAAGTCTCATCTAATATATTGTATATCTTAAACATTAGTTTATACTAAATCCTCTTATCAAAGTTGATAACTTACAATTTCATTCGATATATTTTTTATACTGTATTGTTCTCTTATTAAAGATTGAATATTTTTGAAGATATCAGTTAACCAAGCCGATAAATATTTTGATAATTTATTACAAAGAATTAAGTTCAAATCTCATCTTGATCATTTATCTTAAAAAATAAAAAAAAATATTTTTTTATTTATTATCCTTATTCTTGATGAACTTGGATGTGGAACAGAGTCAGCACAACTGGGTGGAATCACATCGCACAGAAGGAGCACAATTGGGTGGCTTCATCAGATACGCTCACGCAGAGTCAGCAAAGATGGCGGAGAGCATCACACAGGAGAGTGGATTCATCAGATTTAGCACCCACCCCAAGGAAGAACACAACTGGGTGGCTTCAACCAATCACAAGACTGTGCACCCGAGCATCATTCTGTAGGTTTCAATATGCTCCATTGATAAAAGTTCATCTTGGCCAGAAAACACCGGCAAATTGGCCCCATCGTCACTTCAACTCTACACATTCCAGGACAGGTTAACGCTCTGCATTATAGCAGTTCTGAAACCAGATTGTCCGGAACACTAGAATATAACTCAATACTACTGCTTTAAGGTCCAAATACAATCATTAATCAGATACTCATAATCCAATTCATTGTGAGTATTATAATCTTTTCCACTCAGGAACATGATATCCTCATCAACATTCAAAGGTCTAATGTAATTATGACGACTTGTATGTCCAATGCTAATCCGATATCATTTATCATAATTAATTTGATGAATCTATTAACTTCATACGGTCGAAACTATGTGAACTAAAATGCTCCAAGTCCTAGTTAATATTTATAAATTCATCGAGGACTAATAGACCAATTATCTTATTCCATTTCTGTTGGGACTATTACAAAGATTATGATATAATTTTTGTCTTCTTTTTGCATCTATAAATTGCAGTAATGTGATATCCACCATTTGTAGTCATATATGTTAATCATTCTTCGACGAAGAAGTTTCAGGTTTAGGGAAGATTCTTCTCATATCTGACCAACTAGCTTTAGTCTTACATGGAATGACATTGATGGTGTCATATCTGAAGCAGCAGCAGCATGTTCTTTCATATGTTTATCAGATAACTCTTTTTGGTTGATTTTAGCATCATTTTCTATTTAAAAAATTTTCTAACAACTATTCGTCGGTAATATTTGATTGTCTATGATTACATGAGGAAAAAAGATGTAAGAAAATTTAACGTTAAGATTTTTCCAATTATCATATACATCAATAATGATATATTTTTGATGATGTCTTAATCAATCTGACTCGATTTTGGACTACGTACATAATGAATAAGAAAGTGATTTGACGGACGAATTTACAAAAAGATCAAAGTGAAGTGCAGTGTTCGATCTGACTTTTTTGATGCTCGAGATTGATATGTAAAATAGAATTATGAGTGAACAGTGATTTACGTGAGTAATAATGAATGAATTAATAAAATATAGATAGAATATTTTCTTTTGGACTATTAGGCTTAAATTAATAAACCTTTATAGTAAACTGAGCCCAAAGAAATATTTTACAATATAGGTAGAATATTCTCTTGGTCTCTCTCTCCCTATGTTGAGTTGGTAACTATAATTGGGGGTTTAGAATTCTCCCCCTATCAGGGAACAATCACTGCCAAAAGGAAAACTTCATGAACTTTTGACATTGTAAACATGGAAAAGAAATGCAACAGAGATGACAATATTGAGGGGAAAAAGATAGGAGATACTGAGAAGTTGATAATCCACTTGGAGGTCTGTCAAATCTTATCAACCTTTGTCATGCTTATACAATGAGCAGAATTTATACCATCCCCATAAGTCCACTGCGTCTCTCAAACCCTCACAGCAAAAGAATAAACAACCAGGAATAAACATCCATTTTTACCGTGTAGACTTCCCCTCCGAAGATTTGTTCTTGGCGTGTGTGTGTGTGTGTTGTGTGAGATCTGGTTTGGTCTCCTGCCAAAATCTTGCCTTCATACCAAGCTTTAATGCCATGGTGATCGGGAAAAGAAACGCAAGCAAGCATCTTGGTGAAGCAGCAGCAGCACAAGCCATTTGCCCTGGCTTGCTATAGTATCGACCTTATGCTCGTGCCATTACACATGCACTCCGGCACCGGGTAGGCGGTGACGTCCTTGCCGACCTTGTGGTCGGTCCTGAGCTCAGGTTGGCCCAGCGATCCCTGATGCAGCTCCTTCACGATCCGATTGAACTCCGACTCCGGCAAGGAAGTGTCGAGGAAATAGGGGATCATCTGCCGCTTGTTCGGCGTGATGAACTTCTTGTGCCCGGCGAACGCTCGGTGCCCGCGCATCAGGTGGCCCATGTTCCCGCCGTGGGAGGCCATGAAGACGTCGCTCTGCTCGCAGACGATGTAGTCGATGGCAGCTAGAAGAGACGACCTGTTAGCGAACTGTTCCAGTTCACCCGGCAGAGTAAGGCTCTCTTTGTTGTAGAGATCGGGGAATTCGTAGAGAAGAGGCAGCAGTGCCTGTCGCCCGCCGAAGGGTTGCCCTCCTGCCCAGTAAATTCGTGCGTCCCTCGGCGCTTCGAGTGCTTTGAGCAGTCTGTGGATTCATTATCATCACTGAGTTGTCTGCGAGATGCAGAGAAGGGGGAGGATGTAAAAGGTACCTGGTGACTTCCAAGGCGGTCAAGGGGCAAAGGCCGGCGAGTCTGCGCTCCTGGTACGTCATGTTGGACCTTCCGGTGAGGAGCTTCGGCCGGAGCTTCCTCTGTTCTTGGATGACCTCGTCGTGGTCGGGGCTTAGACCGGGAAGGCAACCGGTTCGCACCCACACGTCCTTCTCCAGACGCAGGTGTAGCGCGAGATATGGACCTTTGCTTCTCATCCTCATTGCGAGCTTGTTGCCCAGCTCTTGGATCGGAGCTGCGAACCTCAGCGCACGGAACGCGACCTGGTCGATTTGGGACGCACAAGTCAACTCCGGCTTCCAGTCAAAAGTCTTCTGATAGAACGCAAGGAAACTGGAGAGGTGCTGTGGTTACCTTGCAGCGAAGCTTTTGGAGATCAGGTGGGAGGTCCTTGGAAAGCCTGGAATCCAAACCTCTTAGAAGCAAAACACCTTCTCTGTTTAGCTTCATGAAAAATCAACAACAAAAAGGAACGAATTAAGAACTCAGAATCAAGACAGATCGTAAATGAACAATCTAAAGAGCTGCTAATATTTCGCTAGATTACAGGAAAACAGACCATAAATGAGAGGAATGCCGCGTTCGATACATTTTTCGTGGGAATTACAAGGGAAAACTAAAGATCAAACGACAAATGAATGTTCAAAAGACAGGGACTCACTCGCTTCATGTATCTCGATCGAATCCAGTCAGGGGAGACATGAAGGGGTGTTTCCCTCTCCTGCACCGGCCTCGTCATGATATGTGTCGACGGCAGAGACGACACCACCTTAACATCCTCGGCGAGAACGCTTTTGAAATGCTCCAAGTCGAATACATCAGAGAACTCGCTGCCCATAAATGAAACCAATCTAAGTTTTGGATGTAGTGCTCCAGAAATATGGAGGAAAAAGGTGACATTTTGTTTGCCTGGATTTGTGTTTGGATAAGAGAGAGAAGTCAATGAAGTCAAGATGAGAAATCGAGGGAGATTTCTGCATGGGAACGAGGAATTGGAACGCAAGATGGCACCTTTCGTCGCCCCAGATGACGTTGACCTGGAGGACGGGGACGACCAGGGCGGCGCCGAGAATCCGAGCAATGACTACCGCGTCAACGATCTGGTTCCGCTGCTGGTTGAGCCCGCCGGAGACGACCACCAGGAGGTACTTCTTCCGGCGGCCGGCCCGCGCCGCCGCCTCGCCTTCCGCCCGGTACTGCTTGCTGAACTTGAGACATGGCACGAACCCCATCCCGTCCGGCTGTCTCCAGAACTCCCCCCGCGCCTCCACCCCTCCACCGACGCCGAGCGCGAGCTCCTCCGTCGAATCCGCCGTAGAGAGCGGGCCGCGAATGAGGTGGGGGCAGGGGAGGAGCGGGTCGAGGTCGTGCCAGACCCTCAATGTGCCGACTCCCGCGAAGAGGAAGAGCAGCAGGAGGAGGAACTTGGTGCTGCGGGCGAGGAGGCGGTGGCCGGTCCGAGAGACCTTCTTGGGCGGGGAGATGAGGAGGCTGTGCAGCGAGGTGGAGGAGAGCGAGTGGATAATCTGCGACGGCACCGCGATATACGACAACCGCCTTCCATTCGGCCTCGTCGCCATCTCTTCCTCTCCTTCCTCTTCGACTCTTCTTCCGCTCCTCTTCTTCTTCGTCATCAACTCTCCCCCCTCCTCTGTTACGTTGTTGTATGTAGTAAAAAGGGACACGTTACTTTCTAATAATGAAGGGGTAAAGAAACGTCGTGGGCGGCGGGAAAGGGTAATTACGATCAAGTTCAAGTAATCACGATATTTACAGAAACGTGGCTCCCACTACCTCCCCATTAAATGACCAAAACGCCCTTCCGTTAATCCGCTCGTGAGTGAAGGGTAGTTTCGTCGTATAAAAATTGTGAACCCTGAGACGTGTCGAGATAAGAGTGGCCAGCTTTCCAAAAGCCAATCCGGCACGTGCCTGCTACGCGTTCGACACTTGGGTGTCGGTCCTGCGGCTAAACACGTGGAAGCGCTGTTACGTGCGTGGGGCCGGTCTAGCTAATGGCCAGCTGGACCAATCGTTGGAGCCTCAACTCACTCTACGCATCGACCGACGCAACGCGATGCTTGCAGACTCTCACGTGTAGAGAAGACGACCTGTAAAAGAGTCCAGCAGTGGCAATCCGCGGAATTGCTCAGCGGCGAAGACAATACAAAAGCTTCGAGAAGGCGAAAACAATGGCGATGGGAGGGGGTGTTGAATTATGTAGCTCCATTATTACAGCTCACGGGTGGATAAGAGAAAGCAGCGGCAGCAGCTCAATCATTGATTTGGTAGCACACATGGGATTAATCGATTGGGACTAGCAGAGGAGGCAGACGACGAGGCCAGTAGAGGTAGAGGTAGAGGTAGAGGCATAAGTGGGGGCACGCAGATGCCGCCATGGAGAACATGGGTTGGTGTACGACTACAGCTGCTTGACGCGACATCATTCTCTTGTCTCCGTCTTCATTTTGTGCCACATTAATGAACTCGGACGGATTAAATTATAAGACGTGATGAGATGTTGGGTTGGAATCTTTGTATTAATGAAAGGTTATTCCAAGTCTATTAATACAGTGTTTGAAATAGTATAATTACTCTTATAAATTCAATATAATATATATATATATATATATATATATATATATATATATATATATATATATACACGTATTTCTCTCGTTAATATAATGGATGTCTCCGAAGACTTGATTTTGATTGTAATTTATTAGATCTTATCTTTTTTTTTTCAATCTTATTATATTTGAAGTTAGGAAAAAGTTATGAAAAAATCGATCTTGAAATGACTTATGATTTAGAAGATTAACCTGATGTTCGATCAAACTAGATATTCACTTATAAAACATCAATCTAAAACTCGAGACGATTTAGTCAGAGATAACATTTTATCCATGTCTAATAAAGATTTAATTAATTAATTAATTATATTTAAATGATTTGTACGTGGAATAAGATCTTTTTTATATTCAAGTCAAATTAAATTCTTATGAAAATAAATTATCATTCAAATTAAATTCATATAATAAAGAAGATAATAAGACAGTATAGAGATCCTTGTTTCTTAATATTTTCTTAATATATCGTACTAACTCAACAGTCCATTTATCATATCGATATTTCCGGTGAGTCTTATGTCTAGAGTTTTGATTGACAGTGAATAACTATTGGCTATGTTGAGTTGAAGAGATATTTAAATGTCTCAAACATTATTAGGATTCTAAAAATCATAATGCCCTTAATGTTTTAATTTATGTTATTAAAGAATATTAAAAAGCTACTATTTAGTATTGCCTTGCATATATTCTTAATCTAATGGATGAAGTGGCTCAAAGATGGAGGCATAAAGTTTTATGCTACCACTGGGATGTAAACCACAAGCCTAAAATCCTTCTTTGCCAACAAGAAGCATAGTTACTGCTACAGAACCAAGGAATTGTTGATGGTGTCCAATGGTGGTTTACCAGTGCTTATCAAAAGTTGGTGAGAGGTAGGCATCAGGGGACCTGTCCCTCCATAAATGACTCTCATCTCCCACAAGTAAGAAAACAAGGAGAAAAAAAGGATGGTCTTTGGTGCATCATTAGGTCAACTTCCCTTGGAATGTGATGGAGGGCAGCTCATATGACACACAAGTTTTCAATGCCATGAAGTGATGGCCCATCTCCCAAAAAACATGCAGCACTTTGTCCATGCATCAAACAAAAGATGCTGTGAGCTGCTTTTACTTTGCTTGTCCTCCTCCTTCATCCTTGATGAAGGATGATGAGATGCTCCTTCAAAGCTGGGTAAATGCTGCAGTACATGAGATGAAAGCAAAAGAGTTGCAGGCTTTTAATAGTGTCATTTGTCTACCCATAATCTTACTTGGAATTGCAGTCTAGCTTTTCCTCATTCCTAAACAACCATCAAGGGAGCTGCCCATGGTTGCATGTTCTCTTCCAACTTGGTCAAGCAATCCCACACCTCTGGATATTTCTCTCTCTCTCTCTCTCTCTCTCTCTCTCTCTATATATATATATATATATATATATATATACACACACACATAAACTAATGCATTGAGTTGTATGTGCTTGCAAGTTGGTCTTCTTCCATTGTTGGAATGGCAGAATCAGATTAGTTGGAGATGACTGTATCCTTCATCATTTAGCCAAATAAATATCCTTAATTAGTTTGCAGATATAGGAGTTTACTTCAGTCATACTTAATTCAACATGGCTTCCACTACCAACAGTTGACATATACCTTCTTGAAGGTAGTTGAAACTAGAGACATCTGAGAGAATTTGATCATGCAATTGCTTGAAGTATTTTGCAGAATCATGGCAATTGAAGTGGCAAACACAATGGATAATTTCATTAGATGAAAAATTGCAATTTCTTTTTTGAAGATTTGATGAGCAGATGATAGAATCCAATGCCATTGATGAGGAGGAAACCGACGACCAGGATTCACAAAGCATCAGTGCAGCTAGAGGAAGAAAACTCTGAAATGACTAAAAGACTAATGAGTTCAGTCACAGATAGCTAAAGCTTTTGGATTCATTAGTGTTTGGATAATGAATTTGTTTCTTTACTAGCTTGACTCACTTCCCATGATTTCTATCCTAATAGGAGGGAGATAAAGCATGTCATTGGCATTGGATTTTAGTAGTTCCTGGAGAGAGAGAGAGAGAGAGAGAGAGGGGGACCAGCTTCCACATTAATAATGTTTGGGCACAGAAGATAACAACAGGATGTGCTGAACCATACAATGTATTGGAATCTCTGTCCCCTTCTCTTCTGGTTAGAATATGTTCAGTACCTGGACTGGCATTGAACAAGTTCTATCCATCACCTGTTGGTCTCACCTCAGCCCTTCCTCGAGAACTGGTAGCTGGTCAAATCAAACAAGGTCACATACATGATTGATATGGCACAACAACAGCAGCATGTTTGTTTTTGTTAGATTCAGCTATCAAATATGAGAAAGAGATGCTGATGGTGGTGCCACATTGACCACATAAAAAGTTGTATGATTTGGCCAATTATGCAAGCTGGCTTTTCCTACTTTCTTTGACCATGTTCTATATGGACATTTAGTGTACTCCCTACTTTCTACTTGATATCACATGTTATTGCCTCTATTGCATGAGGCTACTCAATCACCAGACTTAGCTAAAGGCAAGTACAACAATGGCTGTCCTTGGCCTGAGATCACTTTCCATAGACCAAGATGCAGAAGGAAATAATGCTTGAGCAACCAACAGGTACACTGGATTTGGATCTCATGAGTGCCTTTCTACTAATTTAATGCTTTCAATATTTCTCTACACCTCACTCTCAATAGAAATTACATCTCTACACAGCTTTCCTAGAAGCAGGGAGCAGAAACATGCAATGTATAAAGATGTAATACTAGCAACTCTGAATCTTGCTGGGTTAAACTTGTCATGAAACATGGGCTGATATGATCACAATGAGGCTCACAAAGATGACATCAAACTAATCATGAACCAACTTGTGTTAGGATTCAGAGAATTCTTCTTCATTAGCAATACAAAGCAGTACCATGACCACAGGATTCAGGAGACTTTCCTGGCAAACTTGCATACAAACAGCATGGTCTCCACAAAACCATCTCATCTTCTTCACAATTGCAAACATCAACATCCTGGTGTCACTTGAATGCACACCAAATTCTATTGAGAGCTTGCACCATTACTTTTCATCAGCAGCAGAAGAAATTAACACTTTAAATATTATCAAAATAATGTTTCACTTGAAGCACCATGTATTTCTATCATCATCTTTGAAATGAAATTGAGCATTTACTGTCATAGTCTGAAAGCTATTGGCTGAAAATTAGGCTAACAGAATCAGAGGATGTAGCAGAGTAACCTTTTTCCTGCTAATGATTGTAAATTAGATGGCTAAAACACCATGGAAGATTAGATGGGTTGCCTATGTGCAGTCATTTGCAGCACTACTGTAAGGAAGAAGCTTTTACCTGTTAAAAAACTTGAATTGCACTGTCAATCCAAATTCATCATGATAACATGTCTTCAACAGTTCCTAACATCACCTACATACAATAGATACTAGCAAAAGGACATCACAACATTACTGATGCTTCTAGGTAGCATAGGTTTCATACATACAGATAAAAGAGTTGAGATCCACAAGATCTTTAGAAATAGAACTGATATTCAGAAAGTTTTTGACTTCATGATGCTGGTCATCCTTCCATGCCTTATAACTATGATTGCAGCAAATTGATCATGAGGTCTAAAGAGACCATTGCATGCCAGGACCTGAATGGTCATATGCCCTATCTGAACCATGGTCAAGGTAGTGTCCATTTTCCTGCGGAGCAAACTCTACTTGACCTGTAAAATGAGCATCACTGACGTTGGTTGTCCCTCCTGCTAATCCCATTTCATGCTGGATTTCATGTGAGCTAATCCTGGCTCCATGACCTCTGGAGCCCCATGAGCTGTTGAAGTAATTGCTGGGAATGACCGAATGGGTTGTTGGCTGGCTATCAAAGGTGCTGCTTGCTGGGATTACCGGAGAACGGTTTCCAGCAGAGTTGCTGCTCCACGGATCAGTTGACAGAAGAGAGAGAGCACAGCTCGAGTCAGAGACTCCTGCAAGACATTCACCGGGTGGAAGTTCCATGGGGGAGCAGAAGGCCCCCACCGGAGGTCCCTGAAAGCAGGGATGAGTACCATGCAGTGCAGCTGCATGGGATGGAGCATCTAAGACACCACGCCATTCATTATTAGCCATCCGATCACCAGTCCTTGCAGTTGGCCAAACATCCCTTGCAGCACATGAGAAATTTGGGTAACTGAAGTCCACTAGAAAGCTTCTGAATCTATTAGGGTCTTCTGTAGGCAAAGCATATTAGCATGACAATAAAATGCAGCATATTAGACAGCTGCGAGAAGGAAAATGTAAATGCAACAACAATAAGATGCTTCTGACCATGGAAGGATGATGCAATGCGGCCATAGCGTGTTCCAAATGGCCCAGGAGGTGGCTTCCTTCGACGCTCATTATGTCCTGCAAGACGTCTGCGACAACTGCGTTTACCTTGGTCAAATTCAGGTAACTGATGAAACCTGTGATTATGTAGCCATGTCAAAACAAACATCATTTATCAAACTTCCCAGTAAGCAACATGTATATTATGTGCCAAAAGATATGTTGAAAACACCAGAACATGGATATCACCAACTGTTATTATTACCATCATCATCATTCTCCTATTAATACAGACAGGCCATAAGCACAGCTCACCATGGAGCTTCTGGAAGAATTACATCTTATTATTGACCTCATGTCAAGCTTCCCAAACATATCTTATTTTTGGAAATCGTACTTGGTATTTGTTATGAAAGGGAATGTTCAGGGACGATCTCAACAACACTCAACCAGACTGAACGAACCCCTATTGAAGGGCCTCTTGCCCAAAGTCCTATTTGGCTAGGCAAAGCCCATATCATAGTAGCCCACTGAGCTCAATCCCAATCTTACTAGGACTAGACTAGAGTAGACCTCACTGAAATAGGGGCAGCCACAAGAAGAGGGTGGCGCCAACTCCTAATAGGAGTAGGACTCTCATGTTGCAGCCCTAAACAAGTGCCTTTAGGACCCTCCAAGCCCTAACCTAGCTAGGACTCCACCCCTTCCTCAAGGGAGGAGAGCCCCATCTAAAGCAATCCCCAAAAGCATCCAAGTTGTGTCCCCTCTAGAAAAGCCAATCGACCCTAGGTTGAGAGGAGAGGAGAGGAGAGAAAGAGGTTTGCAAGTTCTATAGCTCTTCTTACTGCCTACAACCACCTTACTGCAAAGATCTTTTCCAACTGGCTGTCACCCTTAATAGCTTCCAAGGAGGCCTTTGGCAACAACAAGAAGAAGACCAAACAAAAGGCAGCCAATAAGTAGCCCCAGCCAGTCCTAACCTTTGAGCTTGTGTCGAGAGCCAAAAGAAGAGGAATTCAAAAAAGGATTCTGCCCTCCAGCCGCAACCCCCTCTTCCTTAAGTTTGAACAGCCTAAACTCTACATCAAAGCTTTGTCCAGTTGCTGTGACAAGTCCCAAAACCTTACTGCTTGCAGTCCAAACCTCAGGAGGTTTCAGTAGCAAGAGCGAAGGAGACCGAAACCGATAGCGATAGACAATCTGCCGAGAGCACTCAGGTGATGGCCAAAGACAACCTACATTCTTATACATCTATAAGTCTTCTATTACACTTTTAATTCAGTTGCTTTAAGTCTTATAATTAGCACTTTAACTTCACAAGCAATGTAGGCTGTTTTCTTTCGGCTTTACACTTGTTTCCTAGCAATAATTCTCACCTCTGTCAAAATTTTCATCCGAAAGGTGGTAACGAGTTGACAGATTGTTAGACCCAAACCCCATGCGAATCAGGGAATATAGAAAATTCTCTCTCATTGTTAATGGTGGTTTGCTGATCAATGATAGAGAAGAGGCTATTTATTATGGATCATATAACACCAAAGCCTCTCTGCATGCCACATTAATGCGACGCACACTGAAACACTCAGCATTTGAGATTTCCACAGAGGTTCACCTAATGGAAAGTTAATAATCAAGGATAAAAAGGTTGATCAATTCCATTTAAATGTACATGCTTCATGCAGTAAAAGTAACAGTTGAACAACATGCTATGAAATGGATTACCTTTATGGTGGTATTCTACTAAATGGATATTGTTACAGGGTCAATACAAAACAAGTAGCATAACTAGTTTACGGCCAAAGATTCTTAGTTGAGTGTTCAAGTAGGGTCAAAAGACTCGAAACATTTTTAGTGCAAAATTTGGGACAACACCAATCATGTAGAGAAAAATAGAAAATGTACACATTGCAGCCATCAATGTGCTTAGGAATCAACCAACAGGACAGATCACTTGATAGGTATTATTTCAACAAGAGGTGCCACTATTATCATAATATTAGATGTTAATATGGACAAGAAGATTCTTGTAGAGGCTAATTATCCTAGAGATCCTAGGATGAGGAAACAAAGTCACATGATTATCATAATTAGATGCCTCATTTAGGTATTAAGAATGAGTTCGTAAGATATTCCACAGTTTAATAATTGTTCATGGTGGACAGTATCAATATACGTTGTTATGTATTCAAAATGTAAAAGCTACTTCTTTCAGCACAAGTCAACACTTTTAGTACTGCACTCACCACATTGTTTAATTTGACTACTATACTGATGACTCTTTCCCAACTCATGAAAGCTTTAGGCAAAAGGAAAATGATACTTATGCTAAGGACTCCAATACAAATTATCAGAAGAGCCTCAAGCAAAACCAAATGAATTATCTTCTGCCATGATTTTCTTCCCATCTATACCACCGGCATCTTACCAGTTTAAATATCTTCTCTGCCTGAGGGATTCATTCTCGCGCTGGATATGCTACAAAGTACAAACTAGGACATGAGCTACTCACTCTAAAGTGTCATTGATACTGATCTGTGTCAATACTATAACTGTGCTTCATAAATATTAGACTTAAATAAACCGAATGGGAAATTATGAAAAGTTCGAGGGAAATAAGGAAGCAAATAAAAGAAAACTCAATATCGAGCAAGCAATCTAGGTGACAAATATCAATAGGATACAAGGTAAGAGAGGATTCCCTGGTTAAATACCAGAGAACATTGAATGTGTAGCAAACTTTGTCATGAGATTGATAAATGCAGCCACATACATATTGTCTAGAAAGATCTTTCCTAAGTCATAGGTGGACACTAAAAGAGTACACATGCAGAGAAAAGGTTCATAAATTTGCTTTACAACAACTTCATATATGAAGCAAAATATGTTTGGTGTCCCAGATCATGGGAAAAAAACAGAGAAGTTAATTTGGACTTTGGAGATTGACTTTGACAGTAGGAGGTTAGAAGTTAATTAGTATTAGGAGAGGTTTTGCCTTTTGAAAGAAACTCTGAAAGGGGTATTTATACTTATATGAAAGCCATAGGGATTTGTAACTTAAATATCTGACTACCATATGCTAACAAGTTGATATAAGGGGAATGGAAGAGCCAAACATTGTAACAGTAAATTGAAAGAGAAAAGATGTGAGAGAGAGATTGTGTGAGTGTGTGTGTGTGTGTGTGTGTGTGAGAGAGAGAGAGAGAGAGAGAGAGAGAGAGAGAAGAGAAGAGAAAGGAAAAGAAAAAAGTTTAATTTTGAGCTGTAATTATATGTTAAATTATATTGTGAATTTGACCTAACCACGTAATTCCTTTGCAGATTTATCCCCAATGAATAGGATGAAAACACCCAATAGACATACTCTTTTTACTTGCAGCTCTAGGCATGAAAAATATGTAAAAACAGGAGAAATTAAAAAAGATTTATATTCACAGTACAATAGGACCATCACCAGGAAAAAGGAGAAACCATCCATAAAGAAAGTGAAAGATAAGATCAGGATATAGTCTCAAGAAAAAGAAGTGAAAGAATCCTGTCTTCTTAAAGTCCATCCATAACATAAGACTTAATTTTAATATAGTAAATGATATAAAATAGGATTGAAGATATAACCATACAAGAGAATAATAACATCCATGTCAAAATCTGAATGAATATTCTCCAGCAGTCTACTCTACTATATAAATGCTCAATCTGAGATTACTTTTGGCAAGAGAAGACCCAATAAATTCAAGAAGGCAATCATCTATGCTACAGCTGGACTAAATTGAGGTTTAGTTTATCCAAGAATCAATCACATACAACCAGATGCTGAAAACAAACAGTAAGAACCTGCAAATTACATGGATGTGTCTTAGTATGTGCATGGACTGCTCGGGTTCAAAGGAACTGCCGAAGATTCCATCACTGACACATTATAACAGAGAATCTATTCGGAGCATTTACTAGTACAGAAGACCTAGGCAAATGAACTTGCATGCCACTGTCCCATCACATTATTGGGACAGTCCTACTATCAATATGACCTTACACCACCTAGTTATACTTAACCCTCTTGTACAAAACATATATTATAGAACTGATGATATAAAGCCTTTAACTTTTCATTCAAGGAAAGCAGCAGAGAATCAAGATGAAGCCAATAGGTGCTGCTATAAAGAGAATAAAGAAAAAGCAGAGTGTGAGCAACTGCTTTCTTTCTTGTGAGAAAAAGGTGTGAACACCTGCCATAATGGAATGTGGCAGAAAGAAAAACAGGATAATATGCTGACAAATGCTATAATGAAAGAGCAGAAACAGAATTGGACAAACAAATGGAAGGAAGACATGACCTATTTCTGACATACTTATAGAAAAGAGCTCAGACAGAGATCATGATATGAAGCTTCCATTCTGGAAAAACCTATCTCACAAATTTTCTGTTAACTCAGCAATTGCATGCTAGAGTCAGGAATTTCTGTATAAAGTGAAATTCTACGATTAGCTTAAGAGGAATTTACATTTCTCTATTCTCTGGATAATGTCCATATATGGATGCAACAAAAATTTCAACCTACATTTAAGTTTGTAACCTGACAAGTAGAGCACATAGCAACTGATAAAAATTAAATAACAACATGCAAACCCTTATTTTTGAACATATACACAGATGAGACATCCAGAATGTTGATTCCAAGAGAAAAATAGCAAAATGGAATTTGAAAATTACTAGATGAACTTGACTTCAGCAAGGAGATGGCTATCATAATTGGGATATTGAAGATACATGCACAAAAGAATTGCTAAGGATATAAGCCCAGTCACACGAACCAAACAACTGTGAAGACATTCTTCAAGCATGCAAACAGAAAACTGGTGCACTACAAGAAAAGGGAAAATGAAGCCTACAAAATCCCATGACCAATGTCCTAGTTGGCCAAAATGTCAAAAAGAAATAAACAAATTAAGAAGACCAGTACTGTTGAATGAAGCATAGAAATACATTAAAAAGATTAACCAGAAGAGAGGTCACTAAATTGCAATTCAATTAGACGCATTAATGAGATTAAGCATGCCCAATAGTCAATCCACCCAAGAATCAAGTTTAAGGCTGGCATTCAACCCACCAAGTGCACTTCCCGATACAAGAGTTTATGAGGTGGCAAATGCCTATTCTAGAAAAAAGAAACAAATACAAAACTGGAGACAAATTCTTTCACAAAAAAGATAGTTATATAGCTTAACAAAAGGAAAAGAGGAGGTGGACAAACGAAATGCCGATATGAACTGAAAATAAGTTTCAAATATAGAGGACACAGCCAGAAAGAGGGACAAACATTCCAGAAAGCTCCATCATCATCCTCCATGCCAGTGTGGTTTATCTAAGGGAAGTCGTCATGAATAACAACAAGAAAATATGAAGAACCTAAAAACCCATTACCTTGAAACATTTGCCTCAAACCCAACAGAAGAAGGCACCAAAAAGGATCTACATTCATAGGCAAGAAGGCTAACATCATCACAACAGTTCACTATCAAATCAAAAGCAAGATTATCTTTTACACCAAGTCCAGTCATAAAATCCAGATTTCGACGGGGAACATGCTAAAAGAATCATTTTTATTTGCGCTGCATCTACAGGAACACGAGGAACGACCAGGAAGCAAAACACTGACCTGCTACACTGCTGACAGAACCTCTGCTCCAAGCCTGCAACAATCACCTTAGGTGCCTTCGAATGCATCCCACACACCTTGTGCCGACAGTAGTAAGCCTTAGCCCCAGTCAGATCCGCATTGCACCCCTCCACCTGGCACCTGGGTGGCTGCTGCTGGCCCCCCTGCGCCACCCCCTTCCCCTTCCTCCCCGGCGGCGGTGGCGCCGCGGCGTCCTTGGCCGAAGCCGGCGACGGCTTGGAGGAGCTCCCACTCCCACCACCACCATCCTCAAAGTAGATCTTTTGCCCAAACTTGAGCCCATGGAGAGCATCACCGGAGCCGCTTGAGGCACCGGAGGCTTTGCGAGAGCTCGAATCCATCCCCACTTTTGCAGCTCTCTCTACAGCCCATCCATGGACTCAGACACCAGTGGGAGCCCTAAAAGAGGACAGCTAGTGGCTTCCTTAGAGAGAGAGAGGGAGAGGGATGGGTGAAGGGAGTGGTCTTAAAAAGAAGGGGTTGTGTGTCTTCTGCTGTCTCACAAAGCTGCCACTGCCATGTTGAGCTATTTGCTGCATGATGCCATCAGACTGGGAAGTCTGCAGGCAGAGAGATTTGTGCCTGCACACTTTGTTTAACCCCTTTCTTTACTGAATCAGACTGAGAATGAACAGTGACAGTGGTGGTGGTAGGACCAGTGTGATGCTCTCTCCATCTTTGTACATCTCCTTTTGTATCAGACCTGGACACCTCTTCTACTTTCTCAAGGCATACATGTCTATGCATTATACAACTCATAAGATATACATATACATGTCTCTCTCTCTCTCTCTCTCTTGAGTTTGCAGAAGTTACAGCATTGGACATGTCTGGGAAAGGTAACTTTGGTATGCCTCTGTGCTTTTTTGCTTTGAGAAGATGTGGTTCTTCTTTCTTTTTCAACCTTTTTATCCTCTGCTATGAGTTGTGTGGCTGAGAAGGATCTTACTGGAGGAGAATCTTTTTTTGAAAGTAACTTGGATTTGATTGAGGGCCCTCATGGGGTCTTCTTCAGGTTCCTCCAAATCAATGGATGGATCAAGTTGCTCCCTCTGTCTTCAAGAAATAACAGAGGCACAGGCATTTTGCTTGTCTGAGTACTGGATCACTTCTCAATGGATCTAGTAGATTTCAAATCTCAAACATTGTGAAGCAAGTCATATGGAGATTTTTGTTTTTTATCATCATTGAGATCCTCTATTATAATTTTATTTATTCCCAAATATATCTAAATCAATTGAAATGATTTATCCACAATGTAGCCTTTCTAAATAATTCTTTTTTTTTTTGTCTCAGTATCCTCATTTCTACAATATTGATTTTTAAGATATACTGATCTTTTCAAATATTTTCAATAAACAAAGCATAACTGGCATATCAATAAGGATAAGAAGAACTGTTAAAAAGGGAAGCCTTTTTGTACCTAACATATTTAGGAAATGTCCTACAACCAGTTAGCAGAAAGCTACTAAGCTAAGAAACCATGCAATTGACAAAGTGGGAACCTTTTGGTACCTAACAAGGTATCATATGATGGTCCTTGGTAGAAGAAAAAAATAATATCTTCTAACTTCTTTAACTATATGTTTAATACTGAAGATGAAGAATGCTTCCAAATGTACTGCTTCCTAAAAAAATTCACAAATCTTTGTATAGTAGTAGTAAATAGAGGTACAAATTTTGCAATTGCCTTAGGCATCAAAGCATCTTGTTGACTGTTGTGTTCTCCTGTCATGTACAGATTATGAATGAGGAAGTACAGCCCTTTCTTCTTCAAAAAAGATTTTGCTGGCTGGATTTGAAGAACAAGTCTCCTCAAATAGTATAAAGCTTTTGAGAACAAGCTCTATCAGAAACAAGTGCAACAAAAGGAGTTCTTTGGCATGAGGGATCTGAAAGTGTGTTGAGTACTTCAGTGAAGTTTTGTGGTAGTCTGGCTTTGTGATATCATCAGTTACTTGGGCAGAAGAGGACAATACAAAAAGAAAGACAGGTTATCATACATCATTCTTTTTTATTTTGATTTCCTCTCCCTAGGTCTACTAGGTTTTGAAAGTTGAGATCTCAAAGACATAATTGGATTGCTGCCATGAGAAGTAGAAATCATGAAACTACAAATTATTACCGTGAAAGATCTTTAGGAACTATGTTGAAGGTTATACAGATTAATAGGACTGTTATTCCTTTGTGTCATCTTATGGTGATGTAAGAGGACAAGTACAGGTCAGATATCTGGTGACTTGATATGCTTCTTCTTTAATCAGTTTGGAGCAACAGTGGCCCAAGGATAATCCAAACTTTTGGTTGCAAAGCTCATGTTGTTCTAGACAATATTTATGGTCCTTGAATTCTTGGTGATAATTTGTGATACAAAAACTTAAAAATTTAGTTGCCATGTAAATCTCAGA
Organism: Musa acuminata AAA Group; assembly: GCF_036884655.1. Taxonomy (NCBI): domain Eukaryota; kingdom Viridiplantae; phylum Streptophyta; class Magnoliopsida; order Zingiberales; family Musaceae; genus Musa; species Musa acuminata. Next base: position 46,777,398 of record NC_088334.1, on the reverse strand, counting down.
TTCAAATAAACCTGAAAAATGATTTTGTTGGGATGCTGCATTACCAAACATTTGACCCTTCTTAAACCCAACATTGACGGGAGTCTGTGCTTTAGGATATCCACATAATATCACAAAGATAAAGATGAAATAATGGTTTGACACTTCATTTCTTAGTTCTTCAAATGATGAAGAGGTGCTGCAGATAAACTCTGTACAGTTTTTTTTCTCAAAAACTTCCTGATGTATCCTCAAAGGTGAAAAAAGAGATGGGGAGGATTGTAGAAACTGGGAAAATGGGAAATCCTTGCAGCAGGATTGCAGTCCTTTCTCTTCTATAGAAGAGCTTCTATGGCAGCATATGGTGTGTCCTCTATCATGTGCCTTTTTTTTTTGTTAATAAGTCATTAAAACTGGTGACATTGACTTTAGTTGACATTAAAACTATTATTGATCTTTGAGACCATAAAGATATCCTACCAAAATTCAAGAGGACAAAGTAATGTCATGATTATAAGGAAGGCACATACATTTTAAAATTAAACTTATTAAGATATCATAAAGATAATTGATGAAATATATTAATAGCTTATCAAAGAATAAATCAAATTGACTATTAATTCTTGAAAAAAAAATTTAAAAAATGATTTATATTAAATGTAATGAATGTAATGTATTTATCGGACTATATAAACCCATATGTTAGGTTATGAAACATAGAAAGTTTTTAAAGTTATACAAAAATTTTAAGTGAAATGTAAAATATTTTGTCATGTTCTACTTTTCCTTTGTGTGATAGCTCTATCTCTTCTCCATATATAATTTAAAATTTGGTATCAGAGCTCAAGTTAAGTTATGATATCTTATGATACATCCAAATGAATATTCTTTTAGACTCCCAAGACATATGGGAGTTTATAGAACATGGATTTATTGAACAAATCTAGTATAAGAAGAAGTATCGAATGCAGAAGCAAGAAAACACTCGAAGGAAGAAGGAAAAAAAAAAAATTCATAATTTACCAAAGTCTTAATCATACAATATTCAAGATCATCACTTCAGCAAATAATTGAAAAAAAGCTTGAGAAATACTTTTAAAAGCATTCGATGGTGTGAATAAGATAAAAAAACTTCATCTATAAGTTTTGCGAGCTGAGATTGAGAATCTATTTTTAATATCATTTCTATTGTTCATCAAATGAGATAAAATGATGAATAAATAAGTAATCAAAGAGTAATAAAAAAAATACTAAGATCTTTATATCTAATGTTTGATTTTATTACTATAGCAATTGAAGAGTCTAAAGATTTAGAACAAATGTCTTTAGAATAATTAATGGGTTCTCTCAAAATCCACGAAAAAAAGACTTACAAAAAAAAGAGAAGAAAAATCTCTAGAGCAAACACTACAAACCAAGCTTACTCTTAAAAATAAAAGTTTAACATCTCAAAGAGGAAGAGGTCGTGGACAAAGAAAAAGAGGTGATAGGAATTAGATCAATCAAGAATCTCAAAATAATAAAGGTGACGGAGAAAATTCTAGCCAAAGAGGTTGATCGAGGCCATAGACATTATAGAAATTCTAAAAGGTCTAAAATACAATATTATGTTTGCAAAAGGTATGGATACTACTCCTTAAATGATATTATAATCCTAACAATCAAGATAATAAGATAAATTTTATTAAAAAAGAAGACAAGAACAAAAACCATGCTTTGCTAATGACATAATAATTTGAAAGAAGATCAATCTATGATATAATATTTAGATACAAAAGCTTCAAATCACATATGTAGCATCAAGGAACTATTTTCTGAAATAGATATAAGTTATTATAGCAACATTATATTTAATGATCTATCTTAAAAAATTTCTTAGACTTAATAATAACAAATAATTATGTATTTAATATGTTTATTATGATCCTGATATGAAAAATAATATTTTGAACTTAGGTCAATTGCTTGAAAAAGATTATGATATTGAGACGAAAGATATGCTCTCTCTAATAAGAATAAAATATTAATGTTATATGTGAAAATGACAATGAACAAAATATTCCTCTATATTTATATATTTTTGATTGATCAAATTATTTTAAAACTGATATTGAGGATAATTCTATATTATGGCATCTTACATATGCTTACTTAAATTTTGAGGCTTTGAAACTTCTAGAGAAGTATAATATGGTGACAGGATGCCAAGAATTGATTACTCATCAAAGTTATCTAAAGTATATGTGTCATGGGCAAGCAAGAAAGAAAGTCTTTCAAATTAAGAAGAACAAAAAGAGTATAATATCGACTTGATTTAGTGCACTCAAACGTTTATGACTATATTAGTCCAGTATCATTTAGAGAAAGCAAGTATTTTCTTACCTTCACTGATGATTATAGTGTCAAAACTTGGGTTTACATATTAAAGAAAAAATAGTTTTAAGTAAATTCAAATAATTTAATAATTTGGTTGAAAGACATAATGGTTACAAGATTAAATGTTTAAGAATTGATAGGGGTGGTGAATACATATCAAATGAATTTAGGAGTCTTTATAAAAATAATTTATATCAATTCACCATGGCGTACACTCAACAAAATGGTATTTCAAAAAAAAAAAGTAGGATTATATTTAATATAGTCCGATGCATGTTAAAGAAAAGAAGAATTCATAAAGAATTTTGGAGAGATATTGTTACTTATGTAGTTTATTTGTTTAACAGGTTTCCAATAAGACGAATTGATAATATTACACTAGAAGTATGGATCTTACCGAAACCAAGAGTCGATCATTTGAGAATTTTCAAAAGTGTTACATTTTGCTAAGATATAAGAAGAAAAGAGAACAAAACTTGAGGATAAAAATCAGAAATGCTTCTTGTTAGGTTATGCTAAAAATTCTCACTATTACAAACTTTACAATCTTATCATAAATAAACTTGTATGTCAAGAGATGTTGCATTTAATGAACAATAGATTTAAAAATAAAAAAGTGATGAGCAACATATGAAAGTTATAACTTCAATATAAGTAACATCGAAGAGTTTTTGCTTGAATCATCACATAGAATAGTTAGGTCGCATAATTTAAAAAGTCTGATTGTAAATAGGACAAGAATGACTCAGGAGCTATATAATATGACTCAAAGATTTGATACTAACAATGATGAATTTTCTTTATTTTATCTCTATGTAAGATATGATCCATTAACTTTCGATCAAGCTTATAGAGAAGAAAAATAATGACAAGTTATAAATGAGAAAATTCGTGCTATTAAAAATAGGATACATGGGAGCTTAGTATACTTCTAAAAGACCACTAAGTGATCAGTGTTAAGTGGATTTTCAAAACAAAAAGAAATGAACAAGAAGAGGTAGACAAATACAAGCTTAATTGGTTGCAAAGGGATATAAACAACAATTTGGGATCGACTATGAAGAAGTATTTGTACTAGTTACTCGACCACAAAATGATTACTTATCTCCCTAACAGCTCAAATGAAATAATAAAAATTATAAATTAATGTCAAATCAATATTTCTTAATGCAGTTGTTGAAGAAAAGGTATATATTCAACAACCCCCTATTATTATTCGTGACTAAGAAGATAAGATATACACGTTAAAGAGGGCTCTTTATGGGTTTAAACAAGCCTTGCAAGCGTGAAATTCTCGAATAATTGCTTAGTTTATTCAATATATTTTTTTTCTAAATATCTACATGAATATGCTTAATATGAAATTTAACTCTTATGAATATATCTTATTTGTATGCTTGTATGTAGATAATTTAATTTTTATAAGCAATAGTATCCCCATGATTAAAGATTTTAAACACTCTATAAATAAGAAGTTTGAGATAACTTATTTGGGCCTAATGACTTATTTCCTCGATATCAAAGTTGTGCAAGATAATGAAATATTTTCATCTCGTAAGAAAATTTTGCATAAGAGATCCTAAAGAAGTTTTCCATGGAAGATTGTCACCCTATTGATATAACTATAAATTATGGCACTAAGTTGATCAAGGAAGATGAAGCTAAACCAATTAATTCAACTTATTATAAAAGTCTAGTTGGATACTTAATATTTGACTGGACCTAATATACTATTTGGAGTTGGTTTAATAAGTAAATACATGAAAGCTCATAAGATATCTCATTTAAAGATGGATAAAAAAATTTTATGATATATTAAAGAGACAATTAAGTATGGAATGTATTATTCATCATCTAAAAGGTTGGAGCTTATTGGATATAGTGATAGTGATTGGATTGAAAATTAGGATGTTAAAAAAGTACAACTAAATTTGTATTTTATTTTGGTAAAGTTACGTTCTCATGATCTTAAAAAAAAATAATATATTTTTTAGAATATATAATAGCATTTTTTTATGTTTATCATATAATATGGGTAAGAAGATTATTCTAAGAACTTCATATGTCACAAGAGAAGTCAACCAAGATTTATATTAATAACAAATTGACTATTTCCTTAACCAAGAATCAAGTCTACCATGAAAGATCGAAGCATATAACATAAGATTTTATTTTATAAAAGATCATGTCAAAAGCAAAGAAGTGGAGTTATTTCATATCAAAATAAGTGAACAAGTGACCAATATACTCACAAAACCTTTCAAATTTAAAATATTTTAATAAATTTAAAAAATAAAGTTGACATATTAGATGAAACAAGTCGAAGGGGAGATAATATTGGAATTAAAATTATCAAAATATCATAAAGATATTCATTGTATCAAGAGGTAAAATATATTAAAGGTCTATAAAAGGATAAACCAAATTAATTATTGGTTCTCGAAAAAATCTCTTGGAAAAAAGTGATTCATATTAAATATAATAAATGTAATATACTATGGGAACTATATAAACTACTGTTAGATCATAAAACATAAAGAGTTTTTAAAATTATAAAATATTTTTAAGTTAAACATAAAATATTTTACCTGTGATATCTCTATCTTTTCTTTTTATCTACTTCAACAATATATTGGTCTAGAAATCCATTCTTTCTGCTCCTTGCTAAGGCAAAAGTGAAAAACAATCAATTTGTTGCAGAACCAACATAACAAATAAATTAATATATTTATGAAACAGTTCCCTCAAAGAAAAATAAAAGAAAAGGACTAGATTCACGGGAAATAAAAAGCAAAGCCTCGTTAGATTCGATCAACAGATAACAATTTACTTTAGGCAAGACTCAGGTTGAAGCTTCCATATGTGATCAGATAGTTTCTTCTATTATTGCACAAAATATGCAATGGATCCAACTGGGAGATGCAGCATAAGACCTGAAAATTAATATACAATTCACTAAGATTTTCTGGACTAATATGGTTATTAAAAAAAGGCAACTGTCAGACAATATCGAATAAAGAAAAGGACAGCAGCCTCCATGATAGTGTTTAGCAGCACTTACTGAGCAACTTTCAGTTGTGGACCGACACCCTTGCACTGCATGATATCTCCCTCTCTATCACTCTATCTGCACATCTCCAATGGAACAAATTCTTAAAAGCCTATGGTGTGAATGACAAAAGAAAAATGGAGTTGAATCAGTGAATAAAATTCAAATGCAAATAGAGAACAATATAAATGTCATATAATATGTCTGATGAAAGAGAGTCATGAATTGGAATGCTCTGAGTGCAGTCTCTGCATTTTCCACCTTGTCTCTGGCAGTGCTTGACCTTTGTGACCAAGGCAGAATCTGATGGGTCCATCCATAGTCTACAGGCTCTGTAACCAACATAATTACTAGTAGCAAGTAACAAGAATATTCAAAAGGAGGTACAAAGTATCTGAAAGACTTTGTTGCCAAGAAATGCTCTCTACCTGATCAATAGACAATAATGTGAGTGACCTACCCGAAATGAGTTCCATGAGGGGTTTCCATCATTTATGCTTTATCTTTTACAAATCAAGCCAATTTGCGTATCATAGTGAATCTATGAGGGCCATACTTGATCAAATCCATGTGGATTTGTCAGAGATGCCTGCTGTGGAAAGCAATAATGATAGGAACTGGGAGGGCAACATGATTTGGCTTTAATGCAATCTCTCTGACTTAATCATCATGCTGGATTGGGCCATGGACAGGGAATTTAGATCCTGTAAGTGCTGTAAAAACTTAAATTAAATTAACTTTTGCCTTGATGCAGGCAGACCCAAAATGCAACCTGAAATTGACTTAATCTAACTCAAATACACCTATACATCCTTGGTAACAGTTATCATACCTTACCTATATAATTCAGGATGATACATGCTATTCATCAGTTATTTATTAATCCAACCCAAACAAAGATAGATAAACTAGAATTGGCTTGTATGGCAGTAGAAAGAAGAAAAATACAAATCAGGGGTCAACTTGGATTAACTTAGGAATGGTGTTATACAAACTGGATGATTTGGCTTTCAATAAAACGGAACATCCTCAAATGAATCACATGCAAAATGGACCAACAATTCCTGAGCTTTATTGTTGGCCTCTAATTCACACACAAATATATCAAACACATGCATGAAACCACAGGGATTTGAGATATCAACTTTGAGAACCAAACTTCACCAACTAAACAGGAGGCTGAGATATAAGCATTGAACACATGGGATTCTGCAAAATAATACGCATAGAAAGTTAGGATGAAAAATACAGCTCCTGGCATGTGGCATAAAAAATAAGCTGTCTGGAGATGAAGACGTCGAGTGCAAAAAGACACATGGAAACTACTAATAAAGATAATTAAATGTTAAACCAAATGAATGATAGTGTAGATGTTGGTTGCAGAGCATAATTACAATCATCAAGCTTAGAGAACATTGAACAGAATACTCACTTTTGTTTTCTGTGAAACCTTTTCGATGACCATCCTGCACAGCTGCTTTATCTTAGTTTAGTGGGAATCCTATCGTTTTCATTCCCATGTAACCTGATTGAAAAATGTCTCATGGCTTGGTATTGATTGATATTCCATGCCATAAACTATTAGACATTTTCAATCTCAAGTTACATTTGGCACACCAATTGAGATTCGTATCATAATAAATGAATCAGGAGATTGTCTGCCCGTGAACAAAAAGGTTATAGTTCTAAGACAAAACAAATGATAAGGGCTTTCTTTGTTAGGGTTGGCAATCAGTGGGGTAGAAGTGGTACAATAAGGATATCGATCATGCTGCTCTGGCAGCGCTGTATGCAGGAGGATGCAATCCTATGTAAGTTCTCATCTAAGCACTGCCATCCAACCAAACAAGATGAGAAGACAGTGATCGATAGAATGTTAGATCAAACAGTGGATATGCAGAGTGTGTGCCATACTTCAGTATGTAGGCAATTGAAAGAAATATTGAAAATGAAGAAAATGGAAGAACTTGAGAACATAATGCCGCTAAAGAGTTTCTTCACATAGTGCAAGATTTTCTATAAGAGTTTCTTCTATCATAATCTCCAATTTATTTAATACAAAATTAAAAGAACAAAAATATTATCTGAATTAAAATTTATCAGAGGGCTCTATTACAACATGACTGACATATTTAATTTGAAAAAGAGACTGTAAATCTGAATATATAATAAAAAAATTTCTGATGAACGGTAAAATGGTTCAGAAGAAGTGGCAGAAGATTTGCCTTAAGAGAGGACTATTTATTGAAAATGGTGTACTATGACACAGGATGCAATATGACACGGGACACAAAATAAATACATTGTTTTATGATGTAATGCAGTGCCTACTCTGCCCAGTATCTCACTTGCATCTAAATGACACCACCATGAGATCACTTTCTCTTGATCTTATATTCGAACTATGGCTAATGGATTTTTCTTAATTGTTATATTTGAAAAAAAACACAAATATTATCTTATGCATCTACAATTCGATGATTACCATGAACTGAAACACACATCAAATAAAGTGCTGAAATTTTCAAAGCGTCTTGCTAATATTCAGCACTTTAATGAATGTATTCTAATAAAAATTTCCTCCCAGCTAATCATTATAACAAATGCTGAATTGAACAACCCATCCTATGGAATCAAAATTCTTAATTTAAGAAATTCAGACACAAAATATATGTAATGAGATTGCAGAAAGCTAAGAAGAGAATAGATAAAAGTTGAAGTAAACAACAAGTTGTCCTCAAATATGTTGTATAACTCACGAATAAATCAAAGGGTTGTGGGGTGCACCACCTACTAAAGAAAATGAATGATGAATGGTATTTTGTGGAGGAAAAGAAAAACTATTGCCTTGATTATTATTCCATGGGTTCTCCATTTCTATATGTAACATGGTCAGTCATGAGTGAACCAATATAAATGTTTACTGAGACAAATCCTGAAAGCTAACATGCCAATTGAATGCAATAGACAAAATGACAAACTACTGAACAAAGAGTACAATACATGACATAGCATATGCATAGCAAAGAAGCAAGCTAAACACATGAATCCATGTACACTAGCAATGTACAAACAAATATATGCACCGTACAAAAGCACAAATACACAACAAACCATGCACTTCTAGCAGTGTACAAAATGACACTAGCAGGAAATACCGGAAGATTACATAAGGCATCTTCAAAGCAAGTACCACTGCCAGAGAAATGAACATACAATAATATACATCCCAGTATAAACTTGATTAGTAGTTAGTGGAACACAAATTTCCAGAAACATACAGCAAATAGAATTTTTGGCAATAAGTTGAGCACAATAGAAAAGTTATAAAATCTGCTAACATATAAGAGTCCTCCAGTTGACATCTAACAGTACAAACTTGATTGGGAATTACTGGAACACAAATTTCCAGAAACATCAGCAAATAAAATTTTTGGAAATAAGTTGAGTTACAATAGAAAAGTTATAAAATCTGAAGACATATAAGAGTCCTCCATTTGACATCTAACATTCAAGGATTACAGAAAATGTCATGCAAATAACCAAGGATGAAAAGTGTCCTAAATGAGAATAATGCAAGGTAAAAAAAATAAAAATAGAAAACAAGAAAATTTTGTGCTCAGAATTCTCAATGAATGGAAATTAAAATTAAGCTAGTCTCTTACCATCTCTGTCACCATGAAAGAAATATTGTATGTCTAGTCTCTAGTTAATTCATGAACACAACAATACTTGAAAAAAAAAACAAGTGACAAAACAAAATGAGTGAAATATCAAGTATCTCATCCATCAGCGACATTTAGCAAAGGAATTATACAAGAATTCAGTAAAATTGGTTGAACATTCTCACTTGCACTCTACTCCTGCTTTGGCAGCTCGACGAGGCTTGCTCTTCCGCTGGCTCCCATTATACCGGAAACAACTAGATCTAGTTGAATCACCATTTTTGGATTTCAACCCAGAACCATTTTCCTCCATGACCATGTCAGATTTCTGTTTTGCTTTTGAATATCTCCTCTTCTTCCCATATGCCACTGTTAAGCCTTCAAGCTTTTTGTTTGGTGCATCAAGCTTCACAACATCATCTCCTTCTTCAGTCTTTTCAGTAACGTCTTCCTCAATGTCATCCTTCAAAGGCTCGTGAGGCCTTCCTCTCCTCTTATATGCAGGGAGCATCTCTTCATTGCCACTCCCTGGATCCTCACTAGAAGTGACCACAGCCAAATTTCCTCCCCTTTCCTCTGCCTCTACCCATCAGCCCCAAACCGGCAACTGAAATTACTCAGGCAATCATTTGCACTGTAAAGAGAAACAAAAAAGAAGTCAGACTAAGGGACAGTCAGCTTAAGTCATCACAGTTTTATATTTATCTATTATTTGCAATGGTGTTATGCTACAACATCCAGCAAGAAAAACAAATGGAATATTGAACTAAGGTTGAGGAAAGTGACTAATACAAGGTCTTGCTAAAAAATATTCAGATCAAGCATTGAAATATCATCTGAAGCTTCAAAATGGTATAATGTAAAACACTAACACGTAATAGCCAAAAAAATGAAAAAAATAAAATCAAAGATCTGATGTATGAAGCAACCTTAGAGGAACTAAAGATTGACCTCAAAAGTTTCAAGATAAAGAATAGAAATAGTCAAAAAAAGGGAAATTCTATCCATGGTTATCAGAAAAGAAAGTAAACAAAGCATTACAAATGGTTGAAAGATATCGAAGAATCAAGGAAAAAGAAACATTTCTCTTTTGGGAAGACAAATCCTTGGCAACTTCACCAAAATTTACATCTGAAAATAAGAACACACTTCCTAACGAACCCTACCAAGAAGCACTTCTATGATATATGGAAGATAAAAAAGAAAGAAAAGGGGGGGAAAAGGAACTTTCAACAATGAAGCATGGCATATCCTTTTAAAGGTTCTGGTGATCATTAACTGAAAAGATCCTGTCTAACATCAAATACAAGTAGAAAAAACACACAGTAATTAGAATACAAATCCCTGAAAGAGAAACAAAAATGACATTTTTGGTGTGAAGAAATCTTGAAACTAACCTTGTACAAACATCAGGTCTTGACCACTAACCTCTGGCATCTGATGAGTGAACAAGAAGTGGAGGAAGGAGGCATCAAAAAGATCGGATTTTGGTGGTTCTGCCCAACACAAACTCGAAGATTTACTTGTCAAAGAATGATTCCTTAGAAAACAGAACGAGAAGTCAAATTCGACGGAAAAGGGAATGTGATTTGAAAGAGGAGAGAGGGATCCAGAGAGACCAGAGTATTAGACCCCTGCCATGATCCAATACCCAAGCAAAGCTAATAGATGAGCAGAGACACAAGAAGACAGGGAGAAGAGAAGAGAATACGAGACCATAGATGAGATGAGATACTTCCTTGTATAGATTGCCAATAACTATAACTATATATATATATATATATATATATAAAAGACCATAGCCTATAATAGTTTTCCATTTGAAAGTAATATAAAATATATATTTTTCTATCAAAATAGAGAATATATATAAGGTGTTTGATGTCTCATGATTTCCTATGTGGACATCAGTCCAAAAATAAACAATCTTTTATATAATAATCGAGATTATATATTTTTTTAATATTTTAATTTATTCATCTTTAGACTAACTTAAATGTGGATAGGAACGAATCGAAAGATCTATTAGACTTTGCTCTGCGAGACAGTTCTAAAGATATACATGCCCGAATCATATTGAACTGACTAAAATATCATCATATATATATATATATATATATATATATATATATATATAACCAAAATGGATTTGAAAGAAAGCGAGTCTTCTCTTCCGAAGTAAAGATTGAAAAAGGTGTGTTGACTGAACCCTTTTAAGTTACTTATACATATTTAAACAAGGTTAAAAGTAAATTTTGTAGTCCAGCGTTGGAAAAATTTAAAATCGAGAAATGATATCAAGAAAGAAAAAGAAAAAGAAAAAGAGCTTGTGTCCTAACAACATCTGAAACGGTTAAATTAACGTCCAAACGATACGTTACAGGCATCCGCTTGGTTATCCGTGCCAACGCCACAGTCACAGGACCCACTTCACATCCGCCGTCGCTTCCTCGAAGCTGACGCCGGAGCCTTGGAAGGCGCTGCAATCTCTGCCTCCTCCCTCGCCCTCTTTGGTGGCCTCCCCACGCCCCGCTTCGCCGAGCCACCGCTCGTCTCGGCCACCTTCTTCCCCGAACCACCGCTGCCACCTCCTCCAGTACTCGCCTGACGGGAGCCCTGCTCCTTTCGAGCGCCACCTTTTGCCTCTTTCTTCTGCTCCGTACCTCTTCCGCTTCCGCCGCCGCCGCCGCTGACTCCTCCCGACGATCTCTTCGGCATTTCCTCGACCGCTCCTTTCGGATTCCGCTTCATACGTTTCAAGAAGCCCGTGGAGCCTTGCTTTTTCGCTGTAGAAGCTGCACAAGTGGCAGCACCACCGCCCGTGTTCTTGTCTGGCTTCGCCGCCTCCCCGACGGCCGCCACATTCTCCACCGGTTTGGACTTGAGGCACGGAGAGGGAGCAACGTTGGACCTTTTCGCTGCCGGGCTTCCTTCCCCGTTACCGCCCCGGACCTTGCTGGTCCGCCAGCCTCTGGTTCTCCCAGAACGAACGGACCTTTCCTTGGTAGTCTTCTTCGGGAGGCTCTTCTCCTCGTTGTCCGACTCAATTCTCGCAGGATCAGATTTCTCTTCCTTCTCCACTGCCGCCACAGCTGGCTTGTTCGACGTGGAGCTGCGCTTGCGGCAGGCAATTAGCAGCGGCGAGGAGTTCGGTTTATCAACTAGGCCACTGGAGAGGTCCGGTTCGGTCTCGGATTTCGAGGCGGTTGGTTTGGGCTCAGGAGGGGGAGGGGGAGGCTGCGGCGTGGGTTCCGTCGGCGTCAGAACAGTGGTAGCCATTTCCTTGGTCACGAGCCGTCGAAGATGAACGGCGGCGGCGAACTCGGGGGAGTCTTTGGGGTAGAAGACGGTGGTGTTACCACAGAGCAACAGCAGATCCCAGAAGAACTCCGAAGTCGCGTAAGAGCGCCCGGGCTCTACAGCGTCCAGCTTGGCTCGCACCATCTCCAGGTCCACGTGTTGCCGTACGATGCTTCGGTATCTCACGCTTTCCTACGCATAGAAACAACTGGTCAGACAAAAAAGAGTAAATAATTCTTTTAAAAAAGCCGAGTTACTTTATATGGTCTAAGACGCCAATGAAGAATACTAACGTTAATAATTGCTTATCTAGAAGACAATCTTGAAACGACAGACTTGACGTGGCAGTTACAACTGACAGGTCATTTGCTACGTCCAACGTGCGACGTCGACAAATAAATAAAGTTATCTACCCAATCTGTAATCTGGTAAGCAACACAATTATAACCAAAGTTCAAACAGCTCAAAGTAAAATTAACAGAAAATTAGCTAATATAGAAGTTGCTATTCTTCAGACTGTCAACTAAATATCGAAGCGAAAAGTCTCGAATTAATAGTCACATAGTTTATTAATTTATCGATTTCGGGGTGTCCGAAAAGAACTATTAATTGTATATTTTTAACTATATATATTAATTGTCACTTTATATTACTTTTTATATCTCGTGCAGCCGTTTCCGAGAAACGAATAAACTGCGTGTCTTTATCACCACAAGATGACAAGACTGTTTCGCAGGGAAAACGATGAAAGGCTCGTCGGGGGCTTGCCACCGTTGGATCTACGACTCACGGATACAATTACTCTTGCCTTTTCGGGTTCACTTTTGCACTCCATTCCGTCGATCCGACGGTGGAGAGGCGAACTTATACACGTTTTCCAACGAGTCGAGCATATCACATCCAACGGTCAAAAAAGCCCCACCGTAGCCACGCACGAGTTTCTACGAGACCTATCATTTTGGTTCCGAGCACAAGTCGATCAGAATTTTAAGGATGATGTCGATGAGATACATGAAAAAAACGCGAGATATGCAAATTGGGAAGAATAGGAAACCTGGCTCTCGAGCCGCCGCTCGAAGACGGACCCGTATTTGTGCGACCGGATGATCTCGAGGAGGGAAACCAACGGCTGTGATGCCGCGGCCACCACCCCGCTCATGATCGACGCCTCCTCCGCCTCCGGCTCCTCGACCCCGCCGCCACCGATAATCGCCGTGCCCCGCCGCCGCGAGAGGCTTACCGAGCTCTGCACGTCGCTGCTCTCCTTCTCCCCCTCCTCGAATTCCTTCGACTCGGCGATCGACTCGCCCATCGCTTGCGTCCGGGCCGCCGGGCTCCCCGTGCTGCTGTCGTACGAACCCTCCGCCGCCTTTTCGTCACCGCCGGTGGATGGCTCGGCCGCGTCGCTACCGCCTCCGGCAAACGCTGCCTCTTCCTCAGGCTCCCTGCAGTCCTCGCCGGCTTTCTGCTTCGGGTCGGTGGAGTTGGACTGCTCGCACGAGGGGCCGGAGTCCCCGCCGGAGGAGATCCGGTTTCCGGAGAGGCTCTCCGGCGTGGATCCCGGCGCACCGCCCCCCTTCTTTGCATCCACAACCGGCTTCCCATCGCCGGACTCCGCATCCCGTGCGCTCCGCTCCCGCTCATCTTGTAGCCTTTTCACCTTCAGTTGCAAAGATCTAAAAAATATAATTTAAAAAAAATACTAAATATATTCACGATCCAGCAATCGGGACCGTCTGATCTTTATTCAAGGGCAAAAAAGGAGGTAAAGAAACCTAGCCAAACAAAATACGACGCTTATATAGATATAGATGATATTAACGATTAATTACCCGATCGATAGATCGTAACGTTGGACTTCGCGGCGGAGCTCCGCGACACGGAGCCTCCGGAGCTCCTCGAGCCATGGGACGTCGGCCGGCGGATGGGGATCGTCCTCGCCGCCGTCATCGTCGCCGCTGCCGTTGACGGCGCCGGCGCTGAAGCGGCGCTGGAGGTCACGGTATCGCTGGCGGCAGCCGTGGGGGGTGATGAGGTGAGAGGCGGGGGTGCGGGACTGGATTTCGATGGCGACGAAGTCCCAGCGCCGGGTGCCATGGCGGTTGACGGCGCAGGCAAGGAGGAGCTCCTCCCACGTCCCCCAGATCTCCCTCTCCTCCAGGTCAGAAGATCTCGCCATACCCCCCTCCTCCTCAACCCCGCTCGCTACGCCGCTGCCATCGCGGTTGCCTAGGGTTTCACCCTCCGTTTGGTATTTGGTCCTCCTCCGTTTAGGTGCCTTTTTAATTTCCTTTTTCTTTTTCTTACGCTTTGCCCCCTTTCTTTTGTTTTATTCTTCTCTCATGGGTGAACCGTAATGCGATGGATCGATTCGGAACACTTTTATAGTGAGTGCTTTGCGAAGTGACAATGCTACCCCGTGACTTTGTCGAACTAGCGCTATCCACGAATTAAAATAGTTTTGTGAGCTCCGATCGTTCGATCCTTGGATTCGTCTTTCTGGCCGTTGATCGTGGATATCTACTTTTCTCCCATCAGATCACCTGACCTTTGTCGACCATGAAATCTCCGTGCCCACCAATACCCACCCAGCAACAATGACGCGTGTTTTCACCGATATATCTATTGCATACCCAACACGTTCAGGACCCACACGACGTGTGGTCCTGTACCCACTAAGAATAATTGGGCCTGGCCGGTTACCATCGATGTCGAGCCCGATTGCGGATTAGGAACAAAAAATGTTCTCGCCCGTCTTCCATGAATTTATTAGGGAATACATGCTGAAAATTAAGCAATCGCATATGATGGTCGGCATATTGTCCAGTGGACGATCTAACCCCGTAGTTGTCGCCAAACCAAAGTACTCTTTTACTTCTCCACCATTCGTACCAACCTCAGCATAAAACAAATGGACTACCATTTAATATAAACGACAAGTCTTTACGAGAAGATGTCGACACCTTGTTCTTTATTCCCAGTCTCCCGTATTCGTTTCATTTGATGCAATCCTGCCGGGAATCAGACCACACGATCTTACGGTCGACAAACTAAAGACTTACAAGCACGTACGATGCCGGTACACAAAGGCATCATCTATTTGGCTCTATGCGATAAATCTACAGGTTTAACTCGGTCAGAAGCCGGGGCCCGTGGTGGAGCCACGACCACCAGCATGGGGGTGGCCGCCGGATGCCACCGGAGTTTGGCCAGCCGGGTGGCCAGCCACACCGCCGCCTGCAGCTCCACCAGCCCTCACATCCTCCCTTTCTGCCGCGTGCCGCTCTTTCGCTGCCTCCTTCTCAGCCTCCGCCTCGTACTTCCTCTCCTCCTTCCGCCGCCCCGCCTCCGCCTTCTCTGCGTGAGGATACTCCTGGTGCGGTGTTTATTAGCTATATCAGATTAGGGCTTCTAAAACGGACTAATTATATTTTTTTATTATTAGTTATTTTTAATATTTTAATCTTTATATTTTTAAAAATTAAGATCTTTATATTTAAAAAAAGAAAATTATTTAATTTTATTTTTTTCTCAAATACTGCAAATGCTATTAAATAAAAAAATACTAAATTAAAATTAAAAAATAATTTCATAATATTATTTTTTATCAATATTAATTTCACCTTATGTAACTTATGTGGAAGCAATAGTCAAGAAAAATTTATTAAGGAACAAAAAATGTTCTTACCCATCTTCCATGAATTTATTGTTCTTAACCATCTTCTATGAATTTATTAGGGAATTCTCGCTACGGTGACCACACTATGATGATGGGATGACTTCTCGGAAGCCCAAACCCTAGCGTTTTGTTGCAGATAGAAGATGGGGGTTGTCGCGACAATGCGAGGATGGGATGGAATCCTCACAACTCGCTCGTCGTGTGATCTTCGAACGTTAAAGTTGATCCCCGATCAGAACCGTAGCTCACGCACATGAAAAGAAATGTCACAATATGTGATTTCTTGAGGGAAAAGTCATGAATAAAAAAAGTTCTCAATTTCATTAAAATACCAACAAATTCAAACATCAAATTTGTACATGAATTTATTATCCTACGAACCTTCTACTTCATTAAAATACCAGCAAATTCAAGCATCGAATTTGTGCATCGAATTTGTACATACATTTATTCATCCTACGAGTAGTGACTAGACTTTCGGTTCATCCTCTTCTGATAGTGTAAGAGGCGTCAACAGGAACATCTTGCAGGCATGGTGATGCACGCCGACTCTCAGTTCGTTCACGAACCTCTTCTCCAGTGTCGCATGCTACAGCAACCAATAATGTACAACCATGTTAACTACAACCGTCAATCGGTGACTGCAATGTGTAGGAGAAGACGGCAAAACATTTGGAGTACCTTCCAAAGATCTCTGACTTCCACAACCGTGTTTGGTGGAAGACCGATGTCATCCCATTGAGCTGTGATGGTTCTGAATTCAGGGGAACGGTTCAACAGAACGACTACAGTTCTGTATCCAGAAAGAGGTCCTGCCCAAACCTACATCCAAACTTCCATGATCTCAGGACTTGCGTGCTTCATGGGATGGCAGAATATGAGAAAAACTTGCAATGCCAATTACCAACCTCGGAATCTCCATACATTCGCACCTTCTTAGCTTGAACACCGAGAGGATCTGTTCATCAAAAAACAAACCATATGTGAAAGTCATGCTCATGAGAGCCCCATCGAACTCGTCGCATATGCCTACCTTGGTTTACAGCAATCACTTCCTCGTTGCCAAGGATAGCCAAGGTTTCCTTGGTCATGCTCCTTACATCACACCCGATAATAAGAGGAGCCTGCAAAGATGGATTGGATTGGAGTAAAGCTATCTGTAAATAGAATCTTCACCATGTAGAAAGATGATAAGTGAAAGAGATGCTACCTTGGAAGCGGCCCAGAGGCTGAAGTGCACGATGTACTCATCGTTACTCATACCACCATTTCCAACTTCGAGCATGTCTGGATCTATAGACATAAGCCGACATGTCAGATGTCTTGCACAGAAAACGATGGGATCGACTAATTATACAGTCACTTACCATTCCAGCCGCCGGGCCTTGCATGCTCAGCATAAACTTCATTCTGATCTGCCCTCGAAACCATACTGTAACATAAAAAAACAACACACATTATGCCATGCCAACCATGCCACACAGGAACATCAAGAAGAAATGAAAATGAATAACCGTACCTTTCCCATGAATCATTTATGTCGAAAGTTGTTCTCCAGCTATTCCCCAACTTGTTAGCCCAAAGAGCCGGGTGCATGTCTCCCCTAAATAAAAAAGAACAAGAGCATAGTCGATCAACAAAGAAGCAAAGGATTATTTGCTCTTCTATTCTCTAATATTCTTTTCTTTTTTTACCATTCACACAGAGAAAGGAAAATTGGTCTGCCTGTTCTCATCAGAGCTCGGGTCATCTCAGGATACCTACATCGACAGTTCTTCTTTATTTCAATAGCACATACGAAATCTCACCGAGACGAAAAAAAAAAGAAAACCTTACCGCTTCATCGGTTTCAAATCATCGTTGTTACAGTTGTCGTACTTGAGGTAATCAATGCCCTGGTACAAGAATAAGAAGAATCGACAAACTAATTAGTATCAAAGAAAGCTTCAACAATTCGACCACGCATGCTTACCCATGAAGCAAAAGTTTCAGCATCTTTCTGCTCATGACCAAGCGAACCTGGCATCGTCTGGCTACATGTTCGGTGCCTACAATACCCGACAAGTCTTATTTCAAGAACTCACAGATCGAGACAATCATGAAGAGATGATCAGAATTCATTGTTCCACTAGACTTACCCTGCATCCGAGTAAATACCAAGTTTAAGCCCCTTGCCGTGATCCGCTAGAGCTTTGATTCCTGATGAAAATGTCAACCTTTTTGGCACCATATAACCCTGGAAGCATCCATTAATGACCATAAGAGTTGATGAAACACTAAAACGAATGCCTTGAAGTATTTATGATCAATGCACTATGCATCATTTCGTAAACCAATCAATAAAAACCCATTTACAAACCGTTGAATCACGATCATGCTCAGCCCAACAATCATCTGCATGTCCATGCCATAGACAATTCATCATATTTACTCTCTCTAAATCTAACGAAAATAAAATTGTGAGTGAGGCTATGAGAGGCATACCTATGTTGACATATCGATATCCAAGTTTAGCAAGCCCGGTGGACACCAATGCATCCGCTATAACATCGAAACAGAACATCACTAACATATCATAAACCGATCTACTTATTTTTTATTAGAAAAAATAAATCAATATATTTGTACCTGATTCTCTAATTATAGTCTCGTTGATATCACAATAAAAGTGATTCCAAGTGTTCCAACTGCTCTTAAAGTACATCTTATGATCAGAAAAATTTATATAAATCTATCAAATAAGAGAAAAAAAAAAACATACCCCATGGGAGGAGTCATCCCAAGCCCATTCGCAAGCAAATTCCGACGCTCGACGACCGGTCTTGCTTCGACGCCAATCAAACATTGGCTACACAACATCACCACCGCGAACATCACCAAACCAATTTGCTTCTCCATCTTATTCCTCAATGATACTTCCGGTACTTTTTAATACCTTAAGTCTTAGAGAGCTTTATAGCCGTCAAAGACACCCTTTCCGTTAGTATTGATAGAGATTTTCTGTTAGGAAAGATATCGATAAGATTATCACGATCTCATAGATATTTTGAGAATATATTATTATAATTTTAAATTATAAAATATTATCTTGATTATATCAATAATAAAGATTAGATCTCAAAAAGATTTACGAAATTATGAAATAATTTAATAATTATTTTTATAATTATTTTTAAAATAAATTATATAATTATTATATTTTTATAATTTTAAAATTTATAATAATATATTATCATGATTCTATCAATAATAAAGAATATATTTTTTTAAATTATGAAATAATATAGATTTCAATGAGATAAGATTATCATGATCTCATATTTTAAGAATATATTATTATAATTTTAAATTACAAAATATTATCTTGATTCTATCAATAATAAAGATTATATCTCAAAATAATTTTTGAAATTATAAAATAATTTAATAAATATTTTTATAATTATTATTTGTACATATAAATTTATAATCATTATCAATAAAAATTTAATGAGTGATAATCATCGGTACCGTTAATTCATAGCGTTTTAGGGTGAGTAGTGTAATTTAAAAAATATATTTTTTATTATTGATAGAATCATGATAATATATTATTATAAATTTTATAATTTAAGATTATGATAATATAATATGAATATAATATTAAGATTATGATTATGATAAATTATATCATGATTTATCACGATCGTTTTAATATATTAATATTATATTATCATAATCTTAAATTATAAAATTTATAATAATATATTATCGTGATTCAATCAATAATAAAAAAATATTTTTTAAATTATGAAATAATATAGTTATAATTGAGATAAGATTATCACGATCTCAGAATATATTATTATAATTTAAATTATAAAATATTATTTTGATTATATCAATGATAAAGATTAAATCTCAAAATGATTTCTAAATTATAAAATAATTTAATAAATATTTTTTATAATTATTTTTGGAATAAATTATATAATTATTATAGTTTTATAGTTTATATATATATATATAATTATAATTATTATTAATAAAAATTTAGTGAGTCATATTTATCGATACTGTTAATTTATGACGTCTTAGGGTGAGCTATATCGATACCAAAAATATCTTTAGAATGAGTTAGAATAATAAAAAATTATGATCATGATCAAAGGATTATAAATCATGATATAATTTATCATAATCTCCTTAATATTTTAATATTATATTATTATAATCTTAAATTATAAAAATTATAATATTATATTATCATAATTTTATCAATAATAAAAATTATATTTTTTAAATTATAAAAAAATATAAATATCATTGAGATAAGATTACCATGATCTCGATAATTTAAGAATATATTATTATCGTCCTCCTCTATTACACCTTTTTCTCTAATGTTGCATCCGTATAACTTTTTCTCCAGCATGATTCTATCAGTAATAAAAAATATTTTTTTTAAATTATAAAATAATATAAATATCATTAAGATAAAATTATCATAATCTCATCGATATTTTGAGAATATATTATCATCATCCTCCTCTACTATAGCCCATCGCATTTTCCAACTATATGAAAAAACCTCTCTACTCTATTAAAAAAAATCTTTTATTCTGTTAAAAAAATCTTTCCTTATAAATAAGAAAAAAAAATATTAATATATTTAAATTTCTATAATAAAATTTCTTCAATGAAATCTTTTTAATAATTCTTCTTAACTTCTATTCTTTCTAATAAAATAAATTACCATTTAATATAAACGATGTCTTTACGAGAAGATGTCGACACCTCGTTCTTTTTTCCCAGTCTCCCGTGTTGGTTTCATTTGATGCAATCCTGTCGGGAATCAGACCACACAATCTTACGGACGACAAACTATGACTGACAAGTACGTAACGATGCCGGTATACAAAGGCATCATCTATTTGGCTCTATGCGATATATCTACATGTTTAAATCGGTCAGAATACGGGGCCCGTGGTGGAGCCACGACCACCAGCATGGGCGTGGCCGCCGGATGCCACCGGAGTTTGGCCAGCCGGGTAGCGAGCCACAACGCCGCCTGCAGCTCCACCAGCCCTCACATCCTCCCTTTCTGCCGCGTGCCGCTCTTTCGCTGCCTCCTTCTCGGCCTCCGCCTCGTACTTCCTCTCCTCCTTCCGCCGCGCTGCCTCCGCCTTCTCTTCCGGGTCCCTGGCCCTCATCTTCTCCACCTGCAAGACGACAGATACAAAACCTCAAGTCATTCGTCCATAGCATTCATCGAAATAATATCCACAACCTTTTCCTCGACGGAGGCTGTGGTCTTCTCCATGCCGGCCTTGGTGGAGGCGGTGATGTTCCCCGCCGTGTCTTTAGCAGACTCCACCACTCTCTTCCCGCTTTGCATCCTGCTACAGTGTTCAGCGTGCAACTTGTGCTTGCGACCGACGGACACCATGAAACGGCGAAGCTTTATGTAGGCGTGGGGAGGACGCAGCGCGACGGATAAGTTTGCCACGTCCACAGCGTGTTGAAGCGGTGCTTATTAGCTATATCAGATTAGGGCTTGTAAAACGGACTAATTATATATTATTTTTATTATTAATTATCTTTAATATTTTAATCTTTCTATTTTAAAAAATTAAGTCCTTTATACTTAAAAAATAAAATATTTTATTTTTTTTCTCACACCAACAACTCCTCTAATATAAACACTACAAGTGCTGTCAAATAAAAAAATACTAAAATAAAATTTAAAAATAATTTTAAAATATTATTTTTATTGATATTAATTTCTGGAAGCAATAGTCAAGAAACCAACTTCAATTGTCGAAAAATCAATAATCTACAAGAACGGATGAAGAGGAAGAGATAGGATCACTAAAAAGATCTCCTTTCTATCTACTGTTTCACTTTCCAATAATTGAGTAACACTATTTTATTTTATTTTCTAATAAGATTTTTTTTTATTTTTTTAAATAATAAAAATAATATTGTAAAATTATCTTTTAAATCCTGTTTTAATATCATTTTGAGTATGTGATAACACGGAAGGCAGTATGATCCGTATTAACGCAATATCACAAGCACATTGCGGGCAAGAATGGAAGGAAGGAATATATGCGAGCACATGGTGTCGATGAAAACAAGCAATCCGACGATAACAAGACCAGTAAGTCTTTAGGTGAACGGAGCGAAGTACGGAGGTTGGGTTGAGACCTCTCAACCAACACGAGTCACGGGCAAGGATCTAATTGGAGGGGGGAGCTCCGCCGTCCTGCTGCTCCTCGTTTAGGGCTTTGTTCCTGCCACGAGTATCGCCCTTCTCATCACCCCGCAAGTCGTCGTCGTCATCAGGGTCGTGGGCGGGGTCTGAGCGGGAGATGGCGCCACGGAGGCGGTCGAGGAGGGGCTTGAAGGCGGTTTCCACCGCAAGCCACGCCAGCGCCAGGCCTCCTGACACCAACAGAGCCCTCTTTAGCGCGCTCCCGTCTCCTCCTCCGGCGCCTCGCCGTGCCATCGCTCGATCCCCTCTTCTGTATGATGAAATGTGCAACAGAAAGACAGGGTAAGAGTTTGACGCTTTGGTGAAAGGTTATGTCGCGATGGTCTCAACTAATGGCCTTCCGATTACAGCTACTGGGCCAAATATACTACCACAGATGTTTATATGGGCTGTACTAACTCCATGTCATATCTGCTGCCAAGTGTATCAGTCTTTTAGGGGTACAAATTTATCGCATGAACTCGATGCTTATTTTAAGTGTCCAATTTATCAATTTATCAAATTTAAAAATTATTAATAATATTATAAATTTTTGATCTTTTATAAATTGATTTAATATATCACCAATCAACATTTTAAGTTTACATAATTAATTATCATGTGACAAAATCTTTGACTTGTTACTTTAGATCAGGAATTCAAAGTCAGACGCCATCTTTCTTAGCTGGCAAAAACTTTTAACCTTCGAGGTTTTAGATCCAACTTTCATTTTCATCGCCTTATCCACTCCACAAAAAAATAATAATAATAAAATAAAATAAAGAAACTAGTGTTTCTTGTAGTTTACTGCTGATCATGATATCGCTATCCTAGCCATTCATTCTAGCAGTAGGTAAGATCCTTCGCATCAGATAATATCAATTATCCTTAAAAAAAATCAACTTAACAATTCTAGCAAAATTGACTAACCAGTTAATCACTCTATTTTGTTTTCCTGCAATCATCATAGCTTTTAACATAAAAATACTTGGATATTAACACCTCTCATGCAGATTGGGTTAAACCCATCTTCATTTATTTTGCATCATGTACAGCACATGATAGAATATGAATCCTAGTCTGCTTCTCTCATCCCAACCATGTACAATTAGCATTTTAGCAGCTTAGAGAACTGATGAATTGATTGAAAAGTTGGTTTATGTAAGAAGAACATCCTGCTGACACCCAAACTAAACTGATACAAGTAAACAATAGTTAGCTGGGAAGAGCATGATTAAAATGGATAATATACCTTCTGATTGGTTGACCATCTCATGTATACATCGTCCACCGTGGAATAGGATTAAGTTATTCTAAGAATACATGCAAACTAAATACGATAAGCAACAAACTCCTAGTCATCAATCAACTTTCTTAATTCCAAAATGGTTGATGCACAGATCCAGACAACACTGGTACTCTAAAAGTAAACACTTTATTGACAGTGAAAGAACGAATTAGTTACTTGAGTTCTCCAAAAAATAAATCTGTCACTACAATCTAAAGACAGATAACTACAACAAATATGTAAAGAATTAAATTGTTGAGTGCTTTTTCTTTTCTATTTGCAGCAAGTAATAGGCACACCTCTTACGAATTCAAAGAAGAAATACAAGTAAAACAACGGACCAAGATAGTAGAGACATTTGTTACATGAATCCGGAAAAAACTGTTTGCAAGTGTGCATCAAGATCACGCATCCACATCAGGAAAGATGATCCCCTGCAAATTAATTGCATGTGGAATTTGGATACTGGAATGAAAGCTGAGATGACCGACAACAAAACATTAATGATCAAAGATTCATCATGTTACCTGAAATCAATAATTAGTTTACATAGCTGAAGCCGTCATGCTTCCTTTTGTTAGGTCTACAGAAAAAGCAATACTGAACCCAACATGGCTTGGACTTTTCAGGTTGCACCTTAACATCCTTTTTAGTGACATATTCAGCCACGTACTGCACAACAGCCTTCAGAAATATGAAAATAAATTATTAGATCATCCTCCAACGTAAAATGAAATGTGTGAATGCAATCAAAATAATGCAGAAAATATTTACTTGTGCACCCATCTCAGCTATATGCCTTGGTGGAACCTCCAAGGGGTTCTCTTCTGCATGAAGCACACGAAGCTGCGACAACATCCCAAAAGAATCAGGAAGAACTCTAATCTGGTTGTTGCTGATATCTAGCTCCTCAAGCAACTCAAGATTGCCAATGGAACGTGGAAGAGATTGTAAATCGGCAAAGTTATTCCCTACGTTTAGTTTGATAAGTGTAGTTGCAAGGCATAAGCTCTCAGGAATTGATTCAAGCTCATTAAAGCTAACATCAAGCTCCTTCAACTTTGATAATGATGTCATTGTTGTTGGAAGTCCTTTGATATTATTGTAGCGAACAGAGAGAATCTCCAAAGATTCTA
Source organism: Musa acuminata AAA Group (assembly GCF_036884655.1). NCBI lineage: Eukaryota > Viridiplantae > Streptophyta > Magnoliopsida > Zingiberales > Musaceae > Musa > Musa acuminata. The sequence goes on along the minus strand of NC_088334.1, from coordinate 46,752,691 downwards.
ACCTCCCAACAGCTTCTGGAAGGCCCTTCAGACGATTATAATCTAACCGAAGCTCAACAAGAGCGACACAATGCCCAATAGTGTGTGGGAGCTCCTCAATGTCATTTGTTTCTGCATTTAATTTCTTCAACCGTATAAGATTCCCAATTGCGTCTGGCAGTGAGGAAAGCTGGTTTGAGCTCAAGTCAAGTTCCTCAAGATGCACTAATTTACCAAATATAGATGGCAACGATGTTAAATTATTCCCTCTCAGATCTAGAAACAGCAGGCTACAAAGATCCCCAATAGAATCAGGAACTTGAGAAATTCTATTCGAGTGGAGGTCCAATCTTGTTAAAGAAAAAAGAGAGCCGATCGTGGCAGGCAAGGCTACAATTCGATTTTCTGAAAGGTCAAGAGTAACCAGGCCAGAGAGCTTCCCAATCGAATCAGGTAACCAATCTATTTGATCCATCAGCTTATTCTGAAGATTGAGTTCATGATTGCCTTTCTTTGCAGAGACTTCAATCAAGCTAGCTAGTTTAATAAGGCTCAGCTTCCCACCTTCTTCTCCTGCACGATACATCAAGAATAAGCAAACACAGATAACCATATATATTTCAAGAGCTTCCATAACGATGTACATGCCTACTGCTGACATTCCAATCCTAAGCTTCTGTTAGAACTGACTCAATGAACTTTCCTACAGTCATGTTTCTCTCTTCTAAACAGTAGATATCTGTATAATACTCTGAGCACCATTGCATATATAAAACCTAAATCAATGCTTCATTGGTCCAAAATTTTTTGTAAAGAAAATTATCAAGCATTTCAAATATTGCACAAATTCTAGCAGGAGCAGAAGAATACACAAACTATAATCACTTATCACAGGTAACTTGTTGCCTAATTAAACTATAATCACTTACCAGAAATAACTTCTTTCCTAGTTGTCTGGTTTGGGATCATTCCTCCGGACAGGTGGGACTTAGTACCAATCCCATCTATATGGGACTTTGGTATTTTCAGGAAACTGTCATCTCTAGTAACACGATCACTGCTCCTTCCAGCCTCTTTCTCTGAATAGAAGACAGATGTGGGGCTACTTGAATAACCAGTAGGAGTCTTGAGATTGGCCGTGCTAACCTTCTCAGAGTTCATAGGGATTGATGGAGCCAATCCACTTGAGCTTGAAGGAAGACAGCTGGATGCTCTCTGGATCAATTTATCAAACAAGATATGGACGTTTTCCAGATCAAGCAACTTAAGAGCTTCCCGCTTCTGTTCTTTGCTCTGATGGCACACTACATTCTTCTGCATCTCTTGCAGCACAAAGAAGAGCTCTTCGGGGACCTCGAATCCCTTATTCTGATTCTGGATGGCATCGATGCGGGTTTGCTCTTCCTTGTCCACGTTGCGAACTAACGCCATCGCAGCCTCAACCTCATCTATTCCTGGTCGTGGCGGCAGAGATCGATGAAGCCTCATGATCTCTTCGACAACACTGTCGACAGAATGTAAAGAAGAAGCCATTTCTTGCAACAAATTCAGACACGCAGATCAGGAGGAACTGTTTGGGGAGCTTCGATGAGAGAAAAAGATATCACCTCACGAGCTCCTTTGCTTTTCCAGAACAAGTTTTGGGTAACAAGCAAGAAAAAGGAGACCACCTAAATCATCTTCCCCACACAAATTCAACAAAGATCTGAACTCTGGCGCAGCACTACCCGAAAGGCGCCGCTTTGAGCACAATGGCGATGAGCAAATCCAGAAAATTCTCCAACCACGAGAAGAATCACGCGTAGGAAATCTCGAAAGACGGCCTCAAAAACCCATCCTTCTCCACAAACCAAGAAGAAAAACCCAATCTTTTACATCAATTCCCTAGAGTCTCACCCAATTATAACGGGATCTCACCAACACAAGCTCTAATTGCGAAGAGAGAAACAGATGAACCACCAACGAAGAAGCAAGAGAGATAGAGAGAGCAGGGCTTCTATCTCATGGATCCCTGAGGAAGACAGCGAGGCAACAGTGATGAGGAAACGGAACGCCCGGAAGGACGATAAAGTAGCGATCTTTATTACAAATCGCGTACATTTCTCCCTCCGTCCCTCTCTTCTCTCTCTCTCTCTCTCTTCTCGATTTCGCTTCACAACAGCGCACTGCTCTACCATAAAAAAATAGAGAAACCAGTGTAAATAAATCAGAAATATATAAAAATAGGACCTGGAAAAGGAGCTCAATAAATAAGCCACTGCACCTCTCTGTGTCCCTCAAAATCCAGCTGTATCTGCTCTCAGCTATTAGGAAATTGTCCTGTAATAATAAATGTAAGCTGGAATTATGGGCTACTGTTAGTTTGATCCTAAGAGAGAGAGAGAGAGAGAGAGAGAGAGAGAGAAGAAGAGCCACTCAAGAAGGCCACTTTGTCTTAATACAAAACAAATGTAAGCTGGATTTATGGGTTTCTGCTGATCTGATACTATAAAAACAGAGAGCGAAGGAGAACATGGGACGGGAAGGCAAGCAGTGGGCGATGGTCCTACCGGCGCCGGCGTAATGGATCCACCAACACGTCCTTGTGGCTCTCGTGGCCCATCATTTATTATATGCTTCTTTTGATCTTATCTCCATTTCCGAGACCTACGGCTCATTTGCAGGTAAATCTACTTTGGGTTGCCTTGTTGAGCACTGCTCTCACTTCATCATCACAAACTTACCATGAGAACTGGACTCGAGATCTATTAGTTTATTAATGATGCATACACTTACTGCATTCTGGTCGCATGAACTGGTGAGTATGGCTTCTTCCCCAACGGATTGATTACTAATCTTCCTTTTTAACTTGATATGAACTGAGCCTCATTCATTGAGCTTTTGACGTGCTACAACATTGCTTCTTATTCACAACAACATGCATACTCTCCAGGTTTTGAGCTCAGTACGATGAAACAAATCTCATATTTCTGGAGAAGTATACTCAAGAACAGAATTCTTACAACTCGGAAACATACACAGGAATGTGATGTGAATAGGGAGATGCAGTCGAATATATATATATATATATATATATATATATAGGGTTGCTGGAGCAGCCGTAATGCCCTTCCCTCCTTAGATGATGCGCCATGGGAGAAGGTTGATTGGTCAGCAGATCAACTGTACCGAGCAGTCGTACCGGTGGTGAAGCATAGTGCTTCGGAGCAAATCTGGGATCGAGTGTTCCTTCTCTCCGTCTCTGCCTTAGCAAAACTAGCACAGTATAAAGTTGTAGCATCGAGCAAGTATACCGAGATGGCTTCGTTCTCGAGAGCAAATTTGTCGAGGATGAACAACTGGCACAGAAGTACTACTTACTCATCACAACCACATATTTTACGTGATTCAGTTCTTATTCTCAGCATCAATCATCAATGCAATGATTTGATCAAACAGGATGTATGGATTTTGAATTAAATATATTTTCTCAAGTTGATTCAACAGCTTGTAAGACCAACCAGACAATCATTTTTTATTTATTTATTTTTCTCTCTTCATGTAATGTAAGAAAGATATATTAATAAGGCTATAAGAAAACCATTCAGACAAATAAAACAAGTATGAAAATAAGAAGATAAAAATCATAAACCACATGGCAACACATTTATGTGAAAAACCACAGGCAAGACTCCATAAACTGATCACAATCAATGGAAAATAATCAATAAGATGAGTTTACTAAGGAGAAAAATCACATCTCACCAATAAAGATGTCAGAAAACTAATCAGGAGGGGGGAAGTCTAATCTACATCAAAAAAAAATCATGAAGATCAAGTTTGAATGGACCATCCAATCATCCTCAGATTTTTTTTCTGCTCTGATGGCATCCTTTATTTTCTTCCTTGGCTTTCTTCAACATGTCAGTATTAGGATTTCATCTGTATCACCACTTGTCAGTTCTACCCAACAAGTAGTGTGGACTAGCAATAGTTTATTAGAAATTGATGATAACCCAAATATTCTATTCTGTAGACTTTGTTTTGCTTAGTAACCATAATTACTTGAGTATTAAGTGTTTTTCCTATAAAATCCAATGTATTGTTTCCACATAACCATTCAAATTGAAATTATTTCCTCTTTTTTTTCACCACACTCATCTCTTTGGTATGGTCAAATTTCCTTGCTCATAGTACCATTCCACTCCTTTTTTATCCTGGAAATGAATGATAAGTTTGTGAGTTTTGACAAAGTGGATGTGAGAAGCACCTCCCAATGCAAGCTGGGCAACATGACTCATGGCTTTATTCAGCAAGTTGAGGGACAATGGCCCCCACTCCTTGAAGCTCATATACTACACAATTCCATCTTTCTATATCTTACAATTTCTTACTTTCTCACAGATGCCCCCATCTCCCACAACATCTTTTTCCATGGCACCAGTTTCCCCCTGATGGAGAATCCCACCACTCACCTCAATGAGATAGATAGTTCTTTAAGTAAATAGTCATGATTGATTTACAAGAGAGAAATAAATTGAAAGCAATTCCTTATTACTTAGTATGCTAATCTGAAAATTAATTTAATTTATAAATATAATATATAAAATTTATCGTATATAAAATTTATCGATGATAAATATATAAAATTTAATTTATAAATCTGAAAGTTAATATCAAATTTATCGTATGTTAATCTCGATGAGATATGTTGTAATTTGATTGTATCCATCAAGTTGTATTAAAATGTAAAATTTTAATAAAAAAAATTATTCTTAGAAGCTATTTAACGATGAATACAATAAGGTTGAATACCTTAAAGATTCAAAGTTTCATGACATCTATCAAACCTGGTATTGATATCACCTTTGTACTTATATCAAGTGTCGAAACATTGACCTATATCGAGTTCTAAAAAATAAAAAAAAATATTTTTAATTTATGTTGATTCGAATATGTATAATGCTGGGCAGTATTACAAACATCAGAAAAGAAAACTATTTTAACGCAATGAAATTTGGTAATGCTCCATTAACTTTGACGAATCTAAGAAACCAACACACACATCCAAATGACGTTCATCAATCTCTCGTTGCATGTAACCTTAAAAAGAGGTTCGGTGATGTTTTCTGCCACAGTGATGATGTCTCCAAATGCCTGCAGAGAGTCATCCTCCTGCCCCATCGCAAGCAATCTCCAGACAAAGGAATACCAAACTTGCATCATGGTCTAATTCTCGACAAGAGATCTCTCTCTCTCTCTCTCTCTCTCTTCTTTTTCTTTAGCCACTCTCCCTTTCTCTTTCCCTTTCTTTTTTAGTATCCTTGCCTGCAATCTCCAGACATTCTTAACTGTGTTGTTGTCTGTCCTCTCGCTTCTCATACATCCCACAAAAGCCAGCTTGGACTCGTCAATGGCCACCGCCACCACCACCACCACCACCCTCATCATCATCACCCATTGCTCGCAGCTCCTCTCTCTTTTCCTCAGGGCAAGCCTAGATTCTTGAGCTCCCCGCAACCCCATCCACCTCGGTCCACTCGCTGCCTTGTTTCTAGCTACCACGCTTTCCTTTACAAAAGCAGCCAAAGGAAGAATATTATTCCTTAATTGAACTCTCGGAATCACTTCAGCCCCCTTTGGCATCTTTTGCTGCCTTCACTATATAACCCACCCGGCATTCTCCTTCCAGACTTATCGATTCCCTCTGCTTTCATGTGCCTGCTTCCTTCTCCCACACTCTCCCAGAATCACAGTGCAACCCTGGAGTCTTCTTCTTCTTCATGGAGGTAACAATCTAGCTACCATTTCGTTTCTCTGCATTACAGCAATATGAACCATGCAAATGGCTTCTCGAGTTCGATGAGAACAAGCTCATGCTAGTATCACTTTTGGTGCCACAGACTATTGAGCTGAAGGTGGACATGGTGGCATTGCATGAGAAGAGATTGAGGAAATGCCTATCCAAAGTCAAAGGTGTGATCCAAAACTCTGCAATGTTCACCCGGTGATAGTAATACATCGTGACGGTCTCTGTGCTCATTGTTAATGTTTGGCAGGGATAGAGAGGGTTGAGGTGGAGGCCAGCATCGAGAAGGTGGTGATCACCGGGTATGCAAACAGGAATAAGGTCGTGAAGGCCCTCAGGAGAGTGGGGCTGCGTGCTGAGTTCTGGTCTGCGCATAATGAGATACTCAGCACCTATGCCACTGGAAGCGTCATGTTCAACACCTACAGTTTCTTTTAGGGAGCCGCAATGCATACACATCCTAACAACACTATCATATCTTTGTTCATTTGTTTCTTCTGCCTTTTCCTTTGTTTGAGAGGGGACCGGTGGCCATGTTTTACTGCCACAAGCTCTGAGAAGAGTTATCTGTGTTCATCCTAATAACCCCCCTGTGTTTTCTGTAACTAAGAGGTGGTAAACCAGATGGTTGAATTCAGTAGGGATCTCTGCTCACGGAATGATCACAGGATGAGGATGGTATAGCCATAGATGATGTGTGGTGAGGTTCTGCATGCACACGCAAGGTTTTCTAGGTTACACAAGTCGTCTTCTTCGAGAAACAATAGGCTGCACACCCAACGTTTTATGTCAATGAGCTGGTGGTTTAGTGCACAAGGAAGACGAACCTGCATAAAGGTGTTAATGGCGACATTAAATGTTAAACTGGAGTGCTACATCAAGGTTCAATTCAAACATAATTCAAATATTAAACTTATAGTTCTAATTTGATCCAAAACAGTAAATGAATAAGTGATTCAACATAGTTAGGTTCAAATTAATAGTAATAGACCCATCTAGACCTTGTAAACTCATATCTGATGCCGAGTAAACTGAAGTATTATAGCAACTCAAAGCAATAGGATGGATACCATTGGCTGAAAAACTGAAATATTGCCGATCCTAGACTCGATCCATGAACCTTTCGATTTTATGTAATCATAATCTCCACATATAAATCATGAACACGCTAATAAGTGTTGAAGGTTCAAAAAATGTCGACACATGCAAGTCCACAAAGAGTACTCAGATACATGATAATCTTGTTTCAGCAAAGAACCTTCAGCATATGATCAACCAGATTTGGTGCAAAGGACCAGAAACATGTTTTCCCAGCAATTTGTTTGTGTAGGTTCGTCAGTACATAGCAAGGGACAAATTCCAGAGTAGTTTGGAAGAACAGACTGCTAAAAATGCGGCTGGGAAGTTGATATGTATGTTCTCACTGAACAGCACAAATGGAAAAGATGAGAGAATTTTTAAGAGGATCAAGGCAGGCACGAGTTTGTTTAAAGAGTCAGGATGGTTCAAACAATGTTGTCGACATAACATAGCTGCCATAGAAAATCTAGATCTGAAGGGCAGTCGCAATAGAGCCAGCAAGACTGAGCACCTCAAATGGAGCCTTGTTAGCTATGGCCTTCACCGTAAGTGGGCATGAGTCGGTTATCCAAAAGTATGCAAATTGATGATCAGAACCCTCTAAGGAACACAGAATATTATTAGAACATGAAAATGCCATTGAAGAACTTGCCCAATATCTAAAATGAGTTTGTACCAGCATTATTGTGTAGAAATCGCTCCCATGATCTCTTGGGGAACACACCATGGGTGACATAAGCACTTACTTTTCCAGCACCATGAGCAGCTAAAACTTTCTGCAAATCAAAAGCAAATGGAACTATTGTGTCGTGTGACCAAGTCTTATGGAGACTGCCAGCAATATTTGACAGTAAAAAAGCTCAACGATTGGTGATTCAGATGTAAGCTAAATCAACATTTACCTAAAAAATAGCATGTATGTATTTGATCCTTTGTAAACCAAGAAGCATGAAACAACAGGAAAATGATTGTGCTTAGGCTGGTGGCTTCAAATATTTCTGATGTTCATCTTCATAGATACTATAACATAACGAGAATCTTTGAAAGAGTACTAAGGAACCAATAAAATGAGTTTTAATAGATTTCCTGATGCTCACCATTCTCTTTATCCGAACATTCTTTAACAGAAATGCATTAAAATGCAAATATAGTACATAAAAAATTAGTTCAGCTCATTCTTATGTTGAATGTGTATAGATCAGATATTCCTTTATATCGTAAATGACCACGTATGGTTTTTAAATTTACAAAATAAAAGTTTTCATTGTCTACAACAGTCAGAATATGTACATGAATTATCCTGACAATACAAATATTTACAGGAGGGTTTTGATTGTCTGGTGCCCTTTGATCCTCTCATCATAAGGACCTTCTGGTTAGAGAATTTTGCCTACTAGGAACATCAAATTAGTCTCAAATTACTTCGGGTGTTCTAGCTGCTATACACACCAAGACCTTTTTGTCAGAGTATATCACTTTTAAATTGACTAGCATTTCTCAGATATAGCAAAGCAGATAATAGAAGGATAATTAAGAATGTAATTAGAAGCATGTTAATTATCACTACATTATAGATTGGAACCAAAAGTACCAACTACATAACTCAGTACAACTGGTAGATTGAACAGTGCAAGATGCATATGAATTGAAGAGCGAAGAGGTAATCTACGCAGAAATTTTAGACCACCACTATCATAGATGAACTTATCAGTATACTTCCTGAGATTAAGAGCTAATAATACAGAAATTCAGGGGTTAAATTTTCTTTTGCTAATAAGGTGCAGGGTTTTCATCAACAGGATGCACGAGCAAGAAGATAGTAGAGTCAAAACTCTACAGAACTTCTGTGACTCATCTCAATGTGATACCTGACATTCAATAAGAGTGCCACCAGATTGCACCAAATCATCCACGATAACAACATGTTGACCCTCAGGATTCCCTTCCTTAATTCGAACTATTCTCTTGTCACCTTCACGAACCTTTGCACAAACAACCTGTTATTTAATAATTGAACCTTCAGTCAGAAACTCCTTGAGAACTACATTTATTGTATTCACTGTTCATGACCAACAATCTAACCATTGGAAAGTGCATCAACAGCTTGTGAAACCGCTTCCATGCCCCATCATCTGGGAAAGCTATAGTTATCTATGTGGGTGACAATCACATGGGTCAGTGGATCGAGTCAAGATACATAACAGCAAAATTGCGATACGATATAATTTTTAGATCTAAAATAACTGTGTGGATAATTAAATGGATACATTATCTGCATCGGGAAGTTCATGAAGACGCTGCAACAATAGTGGAATGCCAGTTTCAAAGCAAGGCAAGACATCATCCCCAAAGTAAAATCTTTCCTGAGAAAATCAATAAGAAGATATGACACATAATGCTTGGACATATGAAACAAGGTTGATATATGAAAAATAGGCATATGAAATCATCTTGAGACTTGAAGAATTGTTTATACAATGGTTCATCTAAGGATCAAACTATATCGAGATCAGCATATACAAGAATAATCTGAAGCAAAGAAGTCATCACAAAAAAAAAATTAGGCACCGAATAAATGTGCTTTAACATATTTTCATATCAGACGAGACCAGTTGTTGATATTTACATGCACTTTCTCAACAATTTTGAGCACTAAAACATTGTGTCAAAGCCAAATTCAGAACCAACTTGTTAAAAGCTGGAATTACAGATTTGGTTGTAAAATCAGTAAAAGATACATTTGAAAGTTGTTGATATAACTGAAAGTTGTTGCCAACAAGATTGTGCACATATCCCAACAAGAGAAATTAAGGTCAGGAAAGATATTATTAAAAAAATAATACAAAAAACAACTTTATGATGCAAAATATGATTTTTTTTTAAAAAAAAACATAAAGCCAAATAAAAAGCACCCATCAATATAGAGCCCATGGAGAGATTATTTCCATAACTCAAGTTCTAGTACCCAGGTTGCAAAGGAGCAACTTCACCACTGTATTAATGGTTGCCCACAAAAACATGATGTGAAGGTCGAACAAAACAAGAGTGAAAGAATAAAGACTAAGTAGAAAGAAATAAAGCAAGTCTGTTAAAGGACTTGATCGGTGATTTATTCTAACAACATAAGAAGTATATTTATTATATGTATAAAGAATATACCCATGCACTTATAGTCCTTAAACATTAAAAAATTGGATCACGAGTGCCACTTGTCACTAAGTTGGCAGGAAAGAAAGGGTCTAAAACTCCTCTGTGTATCTTTCAATGCTCAGGAATTTGAAACATTACACCATCATTATACCAGGACAAGAAGAAAAACATAATTTTGACTGTAACAGAACATTCAACATTTTAAGGTTATGCTTCAAGCTAGTGCAGCCCATTAAGCCTTGATCCTACTTTAACATAAAATAAGAAGATGCTTTCCTCATAGATCAATTGTCAAACATTGGTCAAATATAGTTAAATTATGGACAGGTGACGAGCTAAAAGTTATTGCCCATGAAAAAGCAGTAAGCACCTAATGAAAGAATACATGATGTGCCAATTCACAGGACAAATATTGATGCATGCTATTTATGAAGAAAAGGCTGTTAACAAGATCACAAGTACAGAAAGCTGCTAATTAAGATACAGAATATTCAACAAAAAATTAAAACTTGAAAATAATTTCTAGAAACCTGCAATGCATGTATGTCATAGATGACAATACTAGTCGGACCACCCCGAGACTTAGGAATCATTGACAATATCCGTGCCATTGTAAATGCAGTAGCCACATCTCCTTCTTCTTCCATCCGTTCAAAAGAACCAGTTGGGAAGAATGGCAACACCAAGGTGAAAGAAGAAATAAATAGTTTTGGCAAGGCAAAAATTGCAGATATTTGCTCAAAAATGACTCCTGGTGAGCTGAATGAGGCTAGAAAGGCAACATGCTGTCCTCTAATATCATGTGCGTTGTTAATAAAAAGGTTGGGGAATCCATCATCAAAGTTCCTGATAACATAATAGAAAAATGAATCAGTTAAGACATAACATTTCACTTTGGCAAAACAAACTTCTAACAATAATTTATCATGAAGACAAAGGAAACATAACCAACATAGTCAATGAGGAGAGAAATTATTAAAGTTAAAAATAAGACTTTGTCAACTGAAGCTACAGATGAACAACCTATACAAGCTTCCTATGGGATATATTTGATCGAAACCCCCTTTATACCATAAATACTAGTTCCCAGTGATATGGTCAAATCATTTAAAAGAATCAACTTTGATGAAGCATACATGATAGGTGATCCTGCTTCATCCATCAGAAAGATGATACTCCTTAAGCACTTAATTCTGATGCTCTTGTAGAAGGTAAAAGATCAATCAGCAACCTCATTTATTAACTGAGCTAAAAAACAAAGTAACTTCATAATCCTTACCATAATTTGGACCAATTCCATGTGATCTATTTAGTGGATTCTAGAAACATCAATTTTATTAAGGTGCAATCCTCAAGCAAATAATTTATGTTCCAAGTCTTTTGACATTAGTAATTTTCTCACAAAGTGTGGAGGAGAAGACATTTCAATATGGTTACAGGGGTGAACGAAAAGACCTAATAGATTAGCATGTACATGCTTTACTATAATATAATCATGAATTCCTATCTTAAATCTAGTCTGGAATATTTTAGGGTCAAGTTAATCCATTTGCATTTAGAGACGTAATCAAGATACACCACTTTCTAGACAATAATTGATTTGCAAATAGGCAGGCAGTCTGTTCAACAATCGGACTGCTCTTGGAGAAAACTTCCCAAATAAGATCCCCATATTCCACAAATCAACAACGTCAACATTTGTTCAAGAGAACAGCAACAGAAGGGACGAAACGAAGTAACTTTATGCGGTAGAATGATAAACCACCCACACAGATTCATACATGCTGAACATAAAAAAGTGAAAGGCACAACAGATTAAGTAAAAAAAAACTTACCTATAACAAAGTCAACCAAACGAGAACTCTACATGTGCCTTAATTTTGACGAGACACTCCAAATACGCAGGAACAGATAAAAATCAAGAGCTTAGGGGAAAACGCATCACTAAGAGAGTTCAGCAAAATGCATCTGGGTACTTAATGTACAGAAGGAAAAAATAGAAGCAAAAGATGAAGAACAACAAAATCCTATTTCAGTTAAAAAAATCATGCATCCGCTGTGCACACACAAAATTCAACGCGCAGGACAAGAACGCTAAAGATCAAATCTTTAAGGCAGAAGCCTTAGAACCCATCTCAGTTATCTTATCTACTCGATAACGGCTCCTACACGACGCTCGCGGAACCACAAAAAGGAACTAAGGAAATCAAACGATGGTCTACCTCCAAGTGATGGTCTGGAGCTGGATCACGTCGGAGTGGTCGGCCACCTTCCTGGCGAGCTCCTCAGACTCAGCGCAGTAGAAGAGGTTTATCTGCTTCTTTGCTCTTTTAGCCATCTCCCAGCACCACCGCTGCCCGCTGCCGCCAAAACCTACTCTCTTCTCGTGCCTCTTTAGGAGGAAATGGGTTGCAACATAAAGAAGAGGCTGAATAAATTCCCCCGCACCACCGCGGATGCCCCAAAGACTGGCAGGTCTTTATTCTGATGACTTTTGTAATCAAAATTACTTTTTTATTTCAATGGTGGCGACTGTTGAAGCATGACATTTGCGACACCCCCCAACGGACGCAAAGCCCTGCTCAGGCGAACCCTACACGGGCGAGTCGTAAGGAGTCTTTCCATCACATTTTGGGCTCTGGGCTCGAGATAACACAGGCCAACAACCACAGCCACCCTTTAGCAGCGGCATCTAATGATGCAAGTTGCAGGATGATACAAAAGAATCGCCGCGGTTCAAGACATAAACCTCGATCAAGATATACAGATACAAAAGAATTGATGCTGCAATTGATGGAATATGAGAAGAGCTAATCCCAAAAACCAAAACCTGGTAAGAAATGTCTCAAATCTAGCGCCTAGAGCAAGCAGGTCATTATATCGAATACTTGGTGAGCAGATTCTAGTGTTGACAGCACTATACCGGGCCCGAAAAGGACCGCCGCCATCGCTGGGAGGCACGGCAGGGCTGTTCTCCCGTTTCCTTCGCCTCATCAGCGATTACTTTCCGTCTGATTCTGATTCAATGGCCACGACAAGTAAACTAGACAGGTCGAGGTGTAGGATACGGTGTGGTCCCGGTCCGCCAAAAAGACCGCCATAGAGGCTGCCACGACGGAATTAGTGTCCTCTCTCATTCCAGGGCCCGTGGCATCTACCCAATGGGAAAGCTGTTTCCATTGTATGGTGGCTCGGCCAAGACATGTGAACTGAACTTTAATATCTTTATAGATAGCGTAATCTGTTCGTGCGTTTGGTAATAGACACGAGAGGGAGATGGCGAGACTTGTGGGATCGCCGTGGGCTCGAATTAGGGTTCTTCCGGAGCTCCCTGCGCCTCTTTTCCGCCGGGGCTTCGCAGCTAAACCCTATATCTCGGTTCGCCGGAGGAACCTCTCCGTGTCGGCATCCTATGCAAACGCCGGCCCGACCGAGGGGGAGGTACGGGTCCGGTTCGCGCCGTCACCGACGGGGAATCTGCACGTTGGGGGAGCGAGGACGGCGCTCTTCAACTACCTCTTCGCCAGGTGCGTCCTTGGACGTTTCCTCAATCGCCTAATGCGAGTGTTTCTTTGTGTTGGATGATTATACTGTTTGTCGCTGTTTAAATAGTTTTATTGGCATATATTTCTGAACCATCAGTGATTCTTTGATTACTTGTGTCCTCTTTCCTTTATCTAATATGAAAAGAGACGCTGGTTTATGTATATTTATCAGCATGCCTGCCTTGAAATGCATACCCAACTATTGTTTCTTGATATCATGCGACATTATGACTTCGCTTTTTGAACTTCTGATCTTCATAGTCATATTAATTCTCTTGAATATTTTTTTGTTTGGAACATCTTTACAGATCACAAGGTGGGAAATTTATTTTGCGGATCGAGGACACTGACTTGGAGAGATCCACAAGGAAATCAGAAGAAGCAATGCTAAATGACCTATCTTGGCTTGGTCTTAACTGGGATGAAGGTATGTTTTGTTGAAGTGCTGCAAATATATCAGTTATTATTTGCTGTGCTTTACATTACTCTTTAATTCTTACTTTTTTGTTTTCATGTACATTTTTGTGAAATATAGTATATTGCATTGTACTATTGGGAGAGCCGTATCTATCAAATGCTTGATTCCGATGGCTATCAGTCTGCATCCTTTGCGTAAGACAGATACACAAGAGAAGATAATTAATCAATTGATTGTTTAACAACCAAAGCAACTAATTTCTTTTGTTAGAAATCCCAATTTCATTGATGCTTGCAGAGAAATGCATTTGCATTTTTTAGCTTCCATGTTGATCTTTCCAATCTCTGTTCCATCTTATTCTGCTTATAATCTAATAGGTACCTTTTTTCTGTTAACTTTGACGCGTTGCTGAATATTCCATTTCTTCTGCTGTTCCTTATTTTGGCAATGTTACTCAACCAAATTATTACCAACTTTATGGTGAAACTATAGAATGACAAAGTTGCCAAGAGCAAGAGGATACTATGGTGATTAATTGTCAACTGGAGGTTTTAATATTTTCATGACAACGCAGCTTCCTATAGCAATCAAAACCAGTATCTCAAAAACTTATTTAAGTACTAACTGAAGAAAATATCAGCTCAATAGCTTATCATTTTCTCTTAGTTTGAACTCTTCAGTTTTGTTTTCGTGCATCTATCTTACAGATGCAATAAGTGCATCCATTTGTTGCCCTATAGTAGGTAGTAGACATATGTCAAATTCAAATGGTTGTTTTCTCAGAACCCTAAGTCATAGGACTAAAAATAATCCGTTCTTAGATCTTAAGGTAAGAAGCAACATTATGATATCTATCTTTGAAAATTGTATAACTGGGTTTTCCAATTGTTGTATGAATTTACAAGAGAAAACTAACAAATAAATTTTATAGCAAACCTGCATAGCTAGGACTATATTTAGATTTAGGAACAATAGAATCTATGACAGAAGTCATGCATCTAATCTATCTTTTAGACACTCATGCATGTGCATACATGTTTATGTATGATACAGTTTTTTCTTTTATGATGGAATATATATGTGTATTGTTATACTATCAAGTATCAAGTATCAACAGCTATAGTTTACAAAATTGGTCTTGTCCAAATTGGAGTTGGCCATTTTAGATCAGGATAGGCATCAGCCAAACCAATTCTCTCGATCTATCACCTGGATCCTTGGTAACTGGAAAGAATGGCTGGAATATAAGCTAAAACAGCTAACCCCGCCATTAATATACTGGTTGCTAAAAGAGGAGGTAATGTAATGAAATTCATTGTGAAGTTCGTGGCTTGTATTCATTGTCATCACACTTGTTTGCTGAGGTTACTAGCTAAACCTGCCACAAATATACTGGTTGCTAGAAAGGGAGGGAGAGGAAGTCCTACAGTGTAATTTGTCGCCAGACTTGTAGTTTGTATTCGCTGTCATCACTGCTGTTTGTTGCTGTCACTGTTACCATGTCAATTGCAGTCTGTTGCCAGCACCAATCTCTATTGTTGTTGAGAGAGGGGGAGGACGGGAAAAAGAAAATAAATAAAGAAGTAGTATCTTCTCTCAGGAATCATGAGTCTTGTGACTCTTGAGAGACTGGTGATTCTATGGCTCGAGCTTTAGAAAAATAAAAATATAAAGAAACTGTTTATCACTTGCCTGATCACATACCTACCTTGAGATTGGATCGTAGGCAGGACTCAAGCACGACAAAACAATCAGAATTCTGCTGTGTCCAATTACAGTGCAACCATGTGAGTAGACATGCCATGAGCAAGTAGTCACGATACTTAAAAAAAGGATGTCCTACTTATGGAAGCTATTCTATATTTTTTATTGACTTTGTTGTTGTTGTATATTTTTTATTGGAAGCAGCAAATGACTCTAGTGGATTCATATGAGGTTGTTGCTGCCTCCCACTGGAAAGTAGGTTGGTGAGGCGGTCGAGACCTGTACAACAAAATTGACATGAAGAATTAGATTTTTTTTTAAAAAAGTTAAAATTTCCATTAAACTTTTAGATTTTGTTTTGGTCTTCTAAAATTTTCTATTTTAAGTAAAAATCAAGAATTAATTAAAAGTAAATTGCCTTTTTTTGCTTTGGTAAGGTTTGAAGATACAACATGGGGCATGATTTATTCTTAGGTAAAATCTCTAATAATTTGTCACAAGTGTTTTTGTTTTCTTGCCTTTGTTTCTAAGTTTTCTGTTTGTATATAGTTATTTCTTACTGAAGTTTTGGAAACAAGAATTCATTTGAAAAGAATAGACAATGTATCGAATATATTTTATCCCTTGGTTTTTCAGGTTTTGTATCTAACAGAAAAATCAAAGAAGGGACTCCAGAGAGCCCCTAAGAGATACCTTGCTTCATTAAATAGTGTATGATTTATAGTGTTTCAGCTCCTAACTAAGCCTACTTTTTCATTATCGTATCACTTAATTAAAAGATGTGATATCGTGTGCTAAATCTACAGGCCCTAGTGTGGGTGGAGATTATGGTCCGTATCGGCAATCAGAACGAAATTCCTTGTACAAAGAATATGCTGAGAAGTTGTTGGAAAGTGGTGCTGTCTACAGATGCTTCTGTTCCAATGAGGTAATTTATGGAAACTTTTTACCAGAATGGCTAGTTAGGTGCTTGCTTTATATGGTTCTATAAATTTATTCACTAGGATATCTGCAATTGCTTTCACTAGAATACCATAAGTTATAACCTGTTTTATCTTTTCAAGAGAATTCCCTCTCTTGTCAATAGGTACATGAAACTTATGGGTTGACAGTTAGATCCAGTGCCACTGTTCTTTTTCTTCTTCGCCTTCTTTTTGCCCTTGGTTTCATCTTAAATATTTATGTATTCTTTTATCCAACAAAGAATTATTGGTAAACCTAAAGTCAACCTTCAGGACTAATTTTTCTGCTTTTCAACATGTGAACATTCTTTCATGGTCAATTAATTGTCTCTTTTCTGAATTTGAGTTATTAACCACTAGTTTGCTGTTCAGAATCAGAACATCTTTTGAGTCTTTGACACAAAATTTGAAGGCATTTCAATTAAAAAATTAGATTCTTACATGTGATCTGCATGTGATGAGTCACTTGGAATCCGAGACATTACCATATTTTATAGATATCAATGGTTACTAAGAAGAAAGAAGATTTTTTTGGAAATGCTGGTTTTCTATATGGCTGCAAAAATAGCATCATCACCATGTCTGTGATGGCATGAAAGGCCTCTTCCATTGTACATTGTAGTTGCATTTAATAATTTAGGCTGCTAATATAACAACAATGCTTCAAATGTTCTGGAAAAGAGATTTTGAAACAGTTTAAAGTTGAAGTTGTTGTTGTTTTAGGTTGTTCCATAAATGGTACTCCTGTTAGTAATCTCCATGCAAAGCCATATTTCTACACTTTTTGATTTGGTTGGTCATTCATTTTTCCAATATTTAACCCTTTCTCCTATAGTATGTGCTTTGAATGGTTTCTTTAGACTAATTAAGAAAAAGAAGATAAAAAAAAGAAAGAAAAGCATAAAGTCATGTATCCTATTGTATTTGTATTGATGGTTTGTTACATCTTAAATGCATACGCAGCTTAAAGATTCAATTTCATACTTTTATCAATGAGTGGACCATGACAAATGCCTTGAAGTTTTGTAGGAAAACTATATTAGTGAAACCTGTCTTTAAAATTTCCATCAACATTCTAGAGGATCAAGGATTAGGCTATAGCCATGTGGTGTGTACCACCTTAGGTGCAATGGTGCATTCTGCACCATCTATTTTGAGTGGCAGCACAATTTTAAAGGGATAGCCAGGTGCTCAATTTCTGATTAATGTTTAGTATTCTATGGACCTGTATTTCCAACTTAGCAACAATAGCAGTGGCCGTCCAACATAGAAGTAGTATCCAACATAGTTGGAAAATTTTGTCTCTGACCATGAATAATGGGAATATGTATGTTGAATTATTAACTTGGAAAAGTTTAAATTCCTGGAAGTAAAAAGGTTAAGTACAACCACTGTCCAGGAACATTAGCTCTTTTATTTTACATTTTCTCTTGGTTGTTGGGAAATCCATTATGGCTTATGTGATGCATTTTATGTCTAAACATATAATCTTGGATCTTAATTTTTGAATGATAATTGTATTAATAAGAAACAAAATTTGGGGAACTATGAGGTTCCTTGAAGAACTACTGATGCTAGGCCCATACATAATCTCAAGTATACCTTGCATAGAGAAAATAGAAAGATTTTCTCTTTTGTAATGTTGTTCAAATCCAAGCATGATGATTGTGCTTCTTCAAATCTGATTTTAAGTGTCATTCAGCCCATCAAGGAAAGTCCATAAAAGAGTAATGACTTGAATCGTGAGAATGAAGTTTGATTATTCTATCTCCTTTAGTGTTACCCAGTCACTCTGTGATGGTTGTGCTTGTTCAGTTTAAATTCAATTTAAATTGTCATTCAGCCAACTGAGGGAAATCCTTGAGCAGAATTACTGACTTTTGACTCATGATAAATGATATTTTTTGATCTGAAGTATTCCAATTTGATAAAAATGATATTGCGTGGATTACTGAGCTCTTTGACTGAAGATCACATTTATACTTGAACTTTCTGTAGTTTTGAATGTTTTATTTGTTAAGATATCATAAAACCTATCAGGTTTGTTGCTTATATGTGCTTCTGGGCTATTTTTCCCTGTGACACAGTGATGTTCTTTGTCATATGTCAATCAAGCATGACACCTTACTGATACGCTAGACTAACTCTTTTGATATCTGAATGAACCAACCGTAGGTATATAAGCTACAAAACTGATGATAGAATGAAACTGCATATTTCGCAGGTCCTAGTGGAAAACATAAGTTGGGAGTTACAATAAGAGACAAGAAACTTTGTATCTATTTCTTTTTAGTTTTTTCACCAACATTCAAGTATATAAATGTCAAGTATGCTAATAATCACAAGCATATGTATCTTTGGCACTACAATATCTGGAGCGTGGATCACCCTGTTATGTGGAATGAAAACAGGAACACAGAATAGTAGTTCCAGAACATGATAAAATAGGAGTGGATTTCTTCATATTACTTAAATCAGAATGAGACAAGTTTATTTGCAAGGGGATTGTACATATTATGAATTAGGGTGCAAAAATTGATTCATAAGGATGACCATCTAGAGATAAATGCCTCTGTATTAGCCCTTTTCTGTTAACACAAGATTTAGCAAGTAGATAATGCAGAATTTCTGTAAGATGTCCAGTAGAAAAAGATTCAGGACACATGATTTTCTTTCTGTAAAGACTGCATATGTTTTCTTTGGAATATTTTGAAAATTTGCTATTAGGTACTTGGTATGGTTCTTTCAATAGTTGTATCTGAGAGCAGATGTCCTTTTTGTTCTATTATTATACAGTATCCTTCTTTTTTTCAGTTTGTTATGTTCATATAATGAGTTTCTTGTTAAATTTTATTTCTAAAGGAACTAGAACAAATGAAGGAAAGAGCAAAACAGATGCAGCTGCCACCGATGTATACGGGGAAGTGGAGAACCGCATCAGATGAAGAAATAAAGCAGGAGTTGGCAAAAGGAACATCTTACACATATCGTTTCCGTGTACCTAAGGAAGGAAACTTGAAAATTACTGATCTTATTCGTGGTGAAGTAAGATATTTGTTTATCTTGCTTTCTAGAAAATATAATGTTGGATTAATAATGTGCATACCACGATTTTTTTTTTCATATTTTGAGACTCCTGGTTTCATTAATTTAATTTTAATCCATGCGCTGCTAATTCACTACATAGTCTCGTGAAGGTCAGTTGGAGCTTGGACACACTTGGTGACTTTGTCATTATGAGAAGCAATGGCCAACCTGTATACAATTTCTGTGTCACAGTTGATGACGCCACAATGCGAATATCACATGTTATAAGGTAGTGTCATATATGACATTTTCTTTCAAGTTTACAATATTCTCATAATGGATTCAGGATGAGCCTTCATCATTATTTGGTGTCTTAATTTCAGAGCAGAGGAGCATTTACCTAACACCTTGCGACAAGCACTTATTTACAAAGTATGCTCCTGTTTCTATTATCCTTGTACTTATGTTCAGATGTAATGCCAATGGTGAATCACTACAAACATGAGCAACGTGGTGAATCATTATTGATACTCTTTGCAGGCACTTGGATTTTCAATGCCTTCCTTTGCACATGTTTCTTTAATTCTTGCCCCGGATAGAAGTAAGTTATCAAAACGTCATGGTGCAACTTCGGTCGGACAGGTAACTAATTGATTCAATAATAAGTTTCATGGCTGACCTACCGTTACCACAAAGATACTGTTTGAAATTCTTTCAATATGGTCAGCCCTTGTAGATATTGTACATATTATTTCATTCATTTGTTAGTTCAGGGAGATGGGGTATTTACCCCAGGCAATGGTGAACTACTTGGCACTCTTAGGTTGGGGAGATGGTACCGAAAATGAATTTTTCACCATTGATCAGCTTGGTTGGTGGTTTTACTTTGTTTCTTCTCATGTTTATATATGTTTTGATTCATAATGATAAGAATTAGAAAGGAAGAAGTCATGTGTTTGCTTACTGAAGTGCGCAATTCAACTTTGCAGTTGAGAAGTTCTCAATAAGTCGTGTAAATAAAAGTGGGGCAATTTTTGATTCTACAAAGTTAAGGTACAAACTAGAAACAATTTAATTTATTACAAGGATGTTGAATTGTGCATTGAGATATTAATGATGCTTTGTTTTGATGCAATTATTAATAAATGTGAATTCCTAGTTTAAAAAAATTTAAATATATTTTTTATGCTGTTCCATGTACTCAAATTCTTAAAGTAAAAAAAATGAAGTCAAAATACGTAAACGGCAGAATTCTTTTAATACTACCTATGTGTCCTTTAATTTGTTCATAAACATGTAATCTTTGATTATCTCATTGGCACCTCAAATTTAGTGCCATATCAGATGTACAACTGAACTTATTAGTTGATAATCAGTCGAGTTGATTTCTAGGGTTTAGGGTGAGTCTGTTACTACTGAACTTATTAAATTAATGAATTAGTTATTCAACCGAATGAATCGTAACAAATGGTATCAACATGAACGGATGAACCTATTATTGGACATGGTGAGGGGCACAAGTGACAAAGAACTATTTGTGTATGGGGTTGAAACTTGATAGTATCATAGTGTGGAATCAAATCATCATTAGGTTGAGTCACATGCACCATACTAGGATTTGATTCCCATGGATGGGATTGGAGGCACATCATGGTATTCTACTAGGTTGAACCTCACATGCAATATATTAGGATTCGATCCTGGACTATATTCGGACATTGATGAAAACATTAAGCTTAAATATAAGAGATGTGAAACCTCATGTTTGATCCTACATCAGTTATGGGAGGTCAATTGAGTTGGTTTGTTGGTTTATAGGGTTATATTGAGTATACTCTTATTAATTTAGGCTTGAGTATTTTGGGTTAGTAGTTTAGGCTTATCAAGTTAATGACTCATATATCCCAATTAGATTTTGACAACATTCACAAATAGTGTTACTTCAGAATAGTTTATTTGCATTAGGCATGTTGGTTATGAATAAGAACATACTGGAAATGGTAGGTCGTTGTTTAAGGCTTGCTACAATTACTTCATATGGTATGATTTTCTGTGCCCCTTCTGTTTACCTAGGTGCTTCTTTGCATGCACCTGTGACTTGCTGCAGCAGGATGAGCTGCAAAATTGTATAGTGGTTTTCTATGGTATAGGTTGCATGCTAGGATTATTTTTTCAGTTCCGTTTTAATCCTTTTATTGCTTTAATTGGTTAAGTAATTTCAGTTAATTTCTCTTTCTTTTCTTATCCGAGTTATCAGTTATGTATGCTTAGAGTAAGCCAGTGGAGGCTGACCTTGTCAGCAGAATTTCTGCGGCTTCAATGAGTACATAGGGTTTTTCTTTCTTGTTGGATAATCTCCATTGTTTTTGCCTGTTCCCTTACATGATCTGCTATCCAAACAGATGGATGAATGGTCAGCATTTAAGATCCCTTCCGCCAGAAGAGTTGTTAAAGATTTTTGGAGACAGGTGGAAGTGCACTGGTGTTCTCTTGGAATCTGAAGGAATATTTATAAAGGTGAGATTTAGGTTTCATCTTTTGCCATATTTGTGCAATATAGGGACTGACATCATTGTTGAAATTTGAGAGTTAAAATCTTGCATATAAACACTTAAGGCACCATACGTTGTAGTTGTCTCAGTTCTACTGTAGTAGTTTGTTTGAAAATTTAGATTGGAAGGGAATTATAACCAAGTGGATGTCACTTAAATGGTTGATTTCCATGAGTCCATGAACTCAGGAATCAAAACAAAAATTAATAGGCTATTTTGTTATAAAAAATTTAGGGATTTTGAAATGTTAGAGCTATTTTTTGTCACTTGAAAGTTCTTTGTGACCCATCAGGAATAGAAGTCGAAATACAACTCACCTAGTATGTGTTTAAAGTTTGCCAACATCTAGAACTTGGCTTCCTTACAATCAAACATAAATTACCCATTAGGATTCAGATTCTATTACCAAATGTCCCAAAATCTGTGTAAATTTGTGCTAGGATTGGTTAGGTCTTTATCTTGTTGATTCCGCGCTTGTGTTGAAGAATTTTTCTTATTCTTGAGCCATATATCTTGTTGTAGATTGAGTCAAACTAACTTTCAGCATTAATAGTTAAATGATTATTAATATTAAATAGTAAACACAAAGTTACAGTGACCTTGTTGAATATAGTCATGCCTGCGGGCCGGGCCTGGGACACAATAGGTCCCATCCATATCCACACGCACTATAATCTCATGTATAGGGTCCATATCCAATTGCCTACATAGTACACGGTGGAATCATATGTTAGTTGCACATATATCAGACAATATTTATTCTAAGCTGATTCAAACAATATGTATCAATTAACCAGAAGTATTAGAAGTCATCAACTCAACATTGTTGCAGTATAAATTGTTGTTGGCCTTTTTTTTCTCAAGTAATTTCCTTAGATGCAGTGTTGGTCATCCTCGATCCACTCCCTTTAGTTCTATATCAATGTTAGCAGCAAGACTTGTTTCTGTAGGCTCAGGCTCAGGCTCAGTAGCTCAGGTTTTTCGACCATTTTAGTTGCATGAACATCTAAGGATGGAGTTGATGAGTATATGAGAATACACAGTAAAACCTAGCACCACTAGTAGGTGAGAGTAAATAAATAATAAATGATTGTAATACAATTCATATAATAGCTTCAAATGTATAGAGCATGCATGAGGAAGTGGATCTGGGGTAAACATACCTTTAAAGGACGTTTGGTCATTTCACAGTAGTCATAATAAAATGTGATATAATCACTTCAAGAGTTCAAGGGAATGTGGTCATTTGGAGAAGTTCATGAAATCTAGTTTGATCCAGTTGGGGGTTCATTTGCTCAGGTTATGAAGCAAATGGTAGATCAGTGCATTTCAATTTGATATATTGAGGTGATTATAAGAAAGAATGCTAAAATGCACAAACAATGTCCAAATTGTGAAACCGCTGTCTATCGCAGATTTTTGAGGAAATCCCTATTATCTTTAGACAATATGCAAATGGGATATAACAGAAGTTAACCCCTTCTCGACCTGCGTGGTTTGCTTGTTGTTTATCATTGATTTTATCAACTTTCTGGACATGTTTGATTCATGTTTTACAGTAACATGATTACAGACATTGCACACTGATGCTTGCTGCACAAATATACATGCAGGATGCGACAGAGTTGTTGAAGGATGGGGTTGATCTAATAACAGAAGTGGACACAGCTCTGTCAAATATATTGTCTTATCCATTGTACACTACTCTATCTAGGTGAGGGTGAAAGCTTCTTATTACATGATATTAAGATGATCAATACTTGATTCACTTCCACATTGCTTAGGTTGTTTCTCCTGTTTTCCAAATGAATCTTGTGTTATTATTCTAGGTAAATTTTGATTGGCCACAATTGTTTTGACACCATTGAACTCAAGCATATAAGAAATAACTTCCTCAAGTGAATTTCCATTCATTTTTAGTTGAGTGCCACTGAGGGATAAGACTATATGTGAGTTCTAAATATGATTTTCTGATCAAGTGTCATCACATACAATTGACAGCGAAAAATGTATACCTATTGTACAAGACAAGCTTTCTGAGGTGGCTGCTAGTTTAATTGCTGCTTATGATGGTGGGGAGCTCCCTGCAGCACTGGAAGAAGGGCATGCTGGTTGGCAGAAATGGGTGAAAGGCTTCGGCAAGCTACTGAAGCGCAAGGTCAGTTCTTTCTGATACATTAATAGTGTCGATAAGTTTAGTGTGTCATACTCGAAACTGTGGACCCTTTGGATACTATACATTCAAGGTGTGCACAAGTTGCAACGTTCAAATAATCTACTACATCAACATTTTGTCAGTATGGAGCTGGGGACTGTTGACTGGTGGTCTGAGTCCATGCTAAGCAGTCATATTCTATTAGTAATAGTTTATTGCTGATAGCTTGATAGTGGCGATTTTTCTAAAAAGTTGTGCAAATGCTAATCCTTTTTTAATGTAATCTTTAACGGCAATAAAAGGACCTTTTTTGGGCTCTGTACTAGTGAAGTTTGTTGTCTTTCCTATTATAAATGTAATTTGTTTTGAGGCAAGTTCGCCGTACCATAGTGTATCACCTGGTACAGTATCAGTCTGACAGGGGATTGGTATGGGCTGATACATATCAATCTGTTGGTATATCTTACCGTATCATGTGTTGGTATGTTGGTATGGTTTACCGATGATCGGTCGATATATTGGTACGGAGCAATAAGACGAACCATGGTTTTGAGAGAGTCCATTCAAATGAAGTTGGTTAAGATTTCAGCCGAGAACAATTCAATGCATGAGGCTTCCACTAGTGTGGGTACAGTGAGAGTCAGTTCTGAAATTATCCTAGAGATGAATTAATCATTCATTGAATTTAAATTTTCTTTGTGAATTTTCTCAATATCTCGTGTTAACTGTCAAATTTTGTCTGCTCATTCTCTATGTTTAACACCTCAAAGCCCACCTTATGCGTTGTGCATTTTTGTCAGGGGAAGTCTCTCTTTATGCCTCTGCGAGTCTTGCTGACAGGAAAGCTTCATGGCCCAGATATGGGAGGCAGCATTCTTTTGATATATAAAGCTGGTCTTTGGGGAGTGGTTAACCCAGAAGCAGGTTTTATAACATTAGACGAGAGATTTAAAATGTTGAGGGAGGTCGACTGGGAAGCCTTGGACAAGGAGAACAAACAACTTGAATCTGTTGCTGGTCAATCTGATTAAGTTCGTTTATACCCTTCAGGTACATTTTACTATTAGGTTGGTGCAACCACAGTTGTGTTTTGAGCTCTTTTGATGGTCTTGTGTGGGATAAAGGTCGTAACCCAACTACCGAGCAAATCTGCACACTTTTTTTCTGAATATTGACCCTGATTTGATGAAATATTTTCTTTCAGTACCATCTAATCTCTCTAGACTGCCAATTGCTTTTGTGGAGTGCCCTTAAATTTTTCCAAGCACGTTGTATGACCACCTTTGGACAGGTCTTTCATTGGCTGCGGTGGTGTGTTTCTTGCTGCCACAAGTTTCATCGAGTTCTGCTGGATCAGTTTCACCTGCTCGTTGCTTATGCTGTGTGGGCATGTACCTGTCTGCTTAGGTATGCTCTTCACAAGCATATAGGCCAACTATATGCTTGATAAAACAGCATGGCATAGCATAGCATGATTTTGATTCGCCCACTTATCTTTGTTAGTTGTTCTAGCATGTTTTGATTGTTCTTCATAACCTACATTTGTCGAGGTTGTTATCCATGAAAATTTTGAAGGCTATGATTGAGTTGATAACTATGGATTTTTTATGAAACTGGAACACAGTCTGGCGAACGAACGTCTCAGGTATTGTAGGCTGTCTACATGGCATGTCTTTGGTAGATGCTCATTGCTTTCTCTAAACGCAGCTTAAAACAAAGATACTAGTGTTATGGTAAGAGCTTCTGTAGGGTTTAAGACACCATCAATCTCAGTGATTGTAAATACTAGTTCCAACAAAAACAATCAATGGCTTCTACGAATTCCAAGTACCAAACACTGGTTTTTTAGCCAAAAAAAAAAGAAGAAAAAAAGGAAAGAACAAAATAAAACGCCTGTCGGCACACGAAACTTGGGGTGATTCTCCGGTTGCGTTGTGCATGGATGGATCCTCAGAATCTGCAGTGAGCTCTGCAGTTACTGTGGCAGTCGTAGAAGCACGGCCCATCGCAGTGCATGGGGCAGAGCAGCTTCATTCCGCCACACCGCCCCCTCCCGCTGCACCGGGCGTACTCCCCCACCCTGTACAAGCTCGAGCTGTAGTTGTGACCGCCATCCGCCCTGTCGTCTCTGCTTTCATGCCTACTCCGTCTTCTCCTGCCTGCACCACCGCCTCCTCCTCCTCGTCCTTCGCTGCCACCCGAGCTGCCACCGCCACCACCTCCTCCGCCTCCGCCACCACCACTTTCGTTGCCCCATCCCCATCCATAACCCCAACCCCAACCCCAAGTACTACCAGCTCCACCTTCTCCGCCGCCGCCACCATTACCACCACCACCCCCTCCCCCTCCCCCTCCCCCACCTTTACCGCCGCCGCCGCCATTACCACCACCTCCTCCTCCTCCCCCTCCCCCTCCACCTCTCCCACCTTTGCCGCTGCCGTTACCATTACCATCCGTCAACCATTGCCTGCGCTCGTAGACGTCGCCCGGAGTAACGTTGACATCTCTCTTACTGAGCTGCGCGGGTTGCAATTCATTGCGTGGCGACGGAAGGTCACTCGCGAAGCAAATCATGATGGTGGAGACTGCGGCGGAAGCAAGACACAAGAATCCCTGCCATGGATTCCTTCTCGTTCTTCTTCCTCCTCCTCCACCTCCACCTCCTGATAACCTCATTTAGACTGCCTCGCTCCCTTTCTATTTGCCGTTCTCAGGACGCCAGCAGACGACCATTTGATAGCTGCACATTTATTCTAGTGGAGCGTGTGGTGACGGTAATGATGGGAACAGCTGGGCAAGAAGAACCGAGGAGAGACTGCGGGCTCAAACGCGCGCGCACACACACATAACAGAATAATGTGGCTTGCATTCTACTCTTCCCCGCATGCCGAAGACTGCTTTCTATTGACCAGTGCGTTAGGGGCGGAAATGATTGCAGGATTAGGATGGGGTTGGCAATGCTTGCTCATCCTTCTCTTCCTATTACCTCGTACACTGTTCCCCTCAATGGAGGCTTGCATCAGCCATCCTCTTTCTTGCGTCCACTAGCTTTGCCCATGTTGGAAGTCGGGATGTAAGCTTCCATCTCTTTTCTGCATTGAGCTATCAAGGAAGCATTCGTAGTATTCTACTCACTGCGCTACGATTGTAAGTCCATCGTTTCCATGTGTCAGTGCTTCATATCATGACTGATTGAAGCATCCACCAAGCTGATATGTTGAAATCAAGAACAAAATGTGTTCTTGTCGATTCTTATTTGAGTCTTCTATGGATTGTTTGATACTAGAAACTGACTTGATGCAGGAAGCGCGAGATCGCCTAAATTGGAGGCGCTTTTGCGGGCAATTGTTTTAGGCAAATCTCACAATATTTGGTCAAATATATCAACATTTCTTTCAAATTCTCAATATCAAGTATGTCTTACCACTTTAACATTCTCTAATCTTTGGAAATCAACCTCTACATACCTTTTGGTGCCACAGAAAGTCTAGCTGAAAACATCAAGTTTTTCTTCTATTTTTCCCTTTTTTTCACTCGAAGGACACTGACCTATCATCTTGACTGCCATTAACAAGCATTAATTTGAGAATAAGGATGGGTTAATGAAGTGGACAACAAAATGTGCACTTAATATTGGATGGCCAATTTTTGACCAGCAGCTGAAAGAGAAAAAAAGGAGTTCTGACCTAATGCATATCATTGCAAGAGAAGTTCAAACTAAGATTTCAATCATTAAACACACCACCACAACAGCTTAATTTGTTGAAGATTCAGAACGTTCAATATATAGAATGAAGTTATATCATAATCTTAGTCTAAAGAGTATGAGATGAATTAAAGTGAACTTGATGAAAGGCTTAAGTAACTTACTTGAAAGAGCTTTGGCTTCATAACATAACATATATTTGCTGGAAAACAAGATATCCACTGTATGGCAAAGTAATTGCAGGGATCAAACTTCAACACTCAGAAAGGTGACACAGTAAGATGGGAACTGAGAAAGTGGAAGATAGACAGGGGAAAGGTACAACCAATTAATATGTTATTAGAAAGAGAGACATAGGTACAAAACTTTCTATAGGAAGAAAAAAAAGATACCGACAGTTCATACTGGCTGAGGCTATTTCAATCTCCTTTTCAGAGAAAGATATATGGGTGAATTTTTAAAAAAAATCTTAAGTTTAAAAAATTTTATTAAATATTTTAATTTTATTTTTTTTTTAATAATATAATTAATCACATGAAATAATTATTTTACTCCTACTTTCGTTGGAACCACCATCGCCTCCTCCTCTTTACGCCACATTTGTTATTGTCCTCGTGCTTTTATCGAACCCTAAGGGCATCATGCGGGGGCGATCGATAAAGTTAGCTCGCTTACGGAGGTTTAGGAAACTAGGTAGGAGAGAGGGGAAAGACACAAATTGCCAAGAAAGGAGAGAGGATGGCTGACGAGATCTATCTCCCTACCGAAGGGTGGCAATTGATAAGGCTAATCTACATGTAAATGCACATGTAACTAATGTAGGACATTCAGTAGGGTGGACAGGGATAATCGATGAACGGATTCATGGTAGATAACAAGAGTAGGATAGTCATTTTTTTAAAAATTATTATTTAATTTTTTAAAAAAAATTAGAGTACATTCCAAAAAAAATTAAACTTAAGAATTTTTTATGCTCAAGATATATTTGAAGTTTATTATAAGTGATAAAGAACATTTAAGTTATTAAAAGAGAAGTCTTCAACCTTCTTTTAATTCATTTTAACTCTAACTTTTTAACACAATGAGTCTTAATCATCCCAATATCTCTTGGGAAATTCTCATATACAAGATTTATACTACAGTGGTGTCGGTTTATCATATTCTGTTTTGTTACTTTTCTTTTGTAAAGTAAATTATCTTATGATATTTTAATAAATATTTTAAGTAAATTATAAAAATAATAAAAATAATAAACTATTAGGAAATGACTCAATATTATACAAATTTTAACGGTCAATCAATCTAAGTAAAAAGTCTAAATTTTAACAAGAAGGTAACTATGATTGCTGTTGGGGAACGAATGTGTCGTGGCTGATGAGTCAGCACGACTTGGTCTAAGGGTCGATGTCGGGAGCCTCCTGTCGGTTGAGATAGTTGTCGGAGCCGACTAGATCCTCGAGTCGGGGGGTGGGTTGGTCGATGACTCTCCACGAGGGTGCCGGTCCGCAACTCCCGAGATTGGGTTGCTTTCCTATAAAAAATGGTCTTCGTCGGGTGATCCCGACTTTGGCCCATTCGACGAGCAAGTCAATAGTCTCTCCTTTTTTTTTCTCCCCCTTTTGGAGGCCGGGATAGAGGTCTTTATACTGCTATGAGAGGATCGGTCGTACGTGGATTAACGTGGTGGACACAACACGATATTAGTATAAATTCTGGCTCGATGTGCGAGACGTTATCGTCCCGAGATTATCGGGACTAGGCATGTCGAATAATGTCTTGGGGGTACGAGTTCTGACATAACTGTGGCATCAACCGTGACGTGTCATGGGGGCAAGCCTTATCAATTGCTTTCATTTTTCATTTCAAGATTGTTTTTAGTTTTGGGTAATTCAGAAGCTTGAGAAATATACAATCAGTTGAATCAGAGAAAAAAAATAAAGCAAGATATCTGTTTTCACCGGGAAAT
The DNA here is from genome assembly GCF_036884655.1 of Musa acuminata AAA Group. NCBI lineage: Eukaryota > Viridiplantae > Streptophyta > Magnoliopsida > Zingiberales > Musaceae > Musa > Musa acuminata. The sequence goes on along the minus strand of NC_088334.1, from coordinate 46,722,659 downwards.
AAATGGGTGCATGAGAAAGATTTAGGAAGACAAAAGAAAAAAAAGTTAGTATGGAGTTACTTGTTCACTCAATGCATTCATGCGTAAGATAAACATAGTTTTGCCCCTCCACTTGAAATCTTACCTTAGCCTTCTTTGTGATCTCACATCACCCTGTTTGCAGCAGCAGAACCTCGTCAAACTTCAACCATGGCGGAACCTTCAGTTACTATCAAGAGGAATAGGAGGAGGAGGAGGAGGAACTTCTGGCAAAGAAGGAACTCTGAGGAGCAGCTCGTAGCTGTCGCAGAGGTCGCGAAGAGATGGACGCCTTATACCAAGGAGAGAAGAAAGCATGGCGAGAAGGAAAAAGAAGAGAGAGAAAGAAATAAACGAATTATTATAACCCTCCAAAGTATGCATCAAAAACCGCGTTTTTTACGATTTATCAGATTCTGATGACAACCCGACATACATACCATAAACGCCATACCGCGTGGGTCCGCCCACTACCTGTTGGTATGGACTTCCTTCTTGGTTGCTGGGCCCACCCCACATCTGTAAACGGCTCTGATGATGATGATGGAGTTGCACGGATCTTCTGCGAGGCGTCGTTGGAGAAGATCCCGGTGGCCTTTCTTTCCTTCCGGCGTAAAGCATATCTAATGCCCCCCTCGTCCTCCACCTCTGTCAGAGAAAGAGTGTGACAGTGAGCTACCTGCCTATCCTCGTTTCTTCGGGTTCCGCTCGAGAGAACAGGGCGTCTCCGCTGCAGATCAGGGAGGAGCGGGAGAGAAACACCGAGAGATGAAGGCCAACATGAGAAAAGAAGGGGAGCATGGAGTTCCCCCAGCCATGCCGTTCCCTCTCCCCCGTTTTGACTTGAAGGCCTTCGCGGTCACCCTGGTCGTCCTCACACTCCTCATGGCCGCGTGGCAGCTCCAACCTTACCGGCCCTTCCTCTCCTTCCGCGCCTTTTGCCCTCCCCCCACCGCCGCCTCCCCAACTCCGCTCCAAAGTTCGACGCTTGCTTCCTCCTCTCCCTCCCCTGCATCCGCTTCCGCGATTCCGATTCCCGGATCTGGACTTCCCGTCCAGGCTCCCTCCGACCCCAACAAGCGGGTCTTCCGGGCCTATGGCAGTGCCGCCGCCCTGTTCGTCCAGATGGGCGCCTACCGAGGCGGCCCGGCCACCTTCTCCGTCGTCGGCCTCGCCTCCAAGCCCACCCACGTCTACGGCACCCCGTGGTACAAATGCGAGTGGCTTCCCAACCCCAATCCCTCGGCCGGCGCCAACGCCTCCTCGCAGCCCATTAGGGCCAAGGCGTACAAGATGCTCCCCGACTGGGGCTACGGCCGCGTCTACACCGTCGTCGTCGTCAACTGCACCTTCCCCTCCAACCCCAACGCCGACAACGTCGGCGGCAAGCTCCTCCTCCACGCCTACTACTCCGTCCAGTCCCGGAGATACGAAAAGTTCGTAGCTTTGGAGGAATCTCCGGGCGCCTACGACGAGTCCCTTTACCGGCCGCCGTTCAAGTACGACTACTTGTACTGTGGATCCTCCCTCTACGGTGATCTGAACCCCAACAGGATCCGGGAGTGGATGGCCTACCACGCCTTCTTCTTCGGCCCGAACTCGCATTTCGTCTTCCACGACGCCGGGGGAGTCGGGCCCGAGGTGCGAGCTGTGCTGGAGCCATGGGTGAAGGCGGGTCGGGCGACAGTGCAGGACATCAGGGCGCAGGCAGAGTTCGACGGCTACTACCATAACCAGTTCTTGGTAGTCAATGATTGCTTGCACAGGTACCGACACGCCGCCAACTGGACCTTCTACTTCGATGTGGATGAGTACCTGTACCTGCCGGAGGGGAGGACGCTGGAGTCGGTGCTGGCGAACCTCTCTGCCTACACACAGTTCACCATCGAGCAGAATCCCATGTCCAGCAAACTGTGCGCGCTCGATTCCAAGGACTACTCCAGGTGAGAGCTCATTGTTACCAACTCAGAGACTGTTTTCTCTTCGTTCGACTCTAAATCTCTCTTCTACCGACGGTCAACAGAGACTGGGGTTTCGAGAAGCTGGTGTTCCGCAACTCGATCACCAGAGTGCGGCGAGATCGGAAGTACGCGATCCAGGCCAAGAACGCGTACGCCACAGGAGTACACATGTCGGAGAACATCATCGGAAAGACTACCCACAAGACCGAGGACATGATCCGCTACTACCACTACCACAACTCCATCAACGTGCTGGGCGAGCCGTGCCGGGAGTTCGTGCCATCGCCGGCCCAAGGCAATGTGACATGGTTCGAGAAGATCCCGTACGTGTATGATGACAACATGAAGCGTCTGGCTGAGACCATCAAGCGCTTTGAGAAGCAAACCATTGGAAGCATCGGAAGATAACAGTAGGAGTAGCAGAAGTGATGATCCATTCATACGTTATACAGTAGACATTCGTCAGAATTCTTTGGGAGATCTCTGTTCCTGAGCTCGGAGGTGGATGCAGATTCTGCTCGTATCTTGTTGGGTTGTCAGAGGCCATTGGTTTTGACCAATTTGGACTGATCAAAGTGAGAGACGTGATTCAACAGAGCTTCTGATTTCTTTCCCTTTTTTTTTCCCCTTTATTTCCCATAATTTCTCTCTGGTTGGGGTCATGTGAAGTGGTGGGCACATTGATTGAAAGGAATGTTACGTGGGAAGGAGCTTTTGGAGCCCGTGACCTGTGTCCATTGAAATATAATACTTGCAATCCAATAATACATTTCTATGCGAATGTGGTCGAGGCAATTACATGCATGCATGCATGTGACCTGTGCTCTCCACGCCACCATACCATCCACCCAATGACATGCACCGTCGAAGACTTCTATTAAATCTAAATTTATAAATATATAAAAATTTTATAATCCTATAAGGATGACTTTTTTATTTTCTCAAAAAATATCCCTTATTTTTAAAAATTTTCTAATAATATCAGGAATACTCAGCATCTATCCATTTTTTTCTTCATTTTTACATTATATTATAATATATTATTTAAAATACTATAATATAATATTTTTATACTATTATGTTTGTATTTTTAAATATTATTAAAAAAATATTATATCATAGTACAAAAAAATTGTAACTAGATTGATTTATCATGTGAATTATTTCATAGAAAAAAGAAAGAGATACAAAGTAAATGACTGAGTATCAAATTAATAATATTTTAGGTATTAAATAAAAAAGATACTGTTAAAAAAATTCTAAAAATGAAATATTTATCATAGAACAAGTGCATGAGTTTATTAAATGGTATTAAGAGTAAATCATGAGTTTGAATAATACACATCTATCTCTTTTTATTTCATTCCATATCTAATTTAAAAATATATATATTTTTCATTGACATGTTAATTCAAGTTTATGGAAATCTTTCCCACTCAATTAAAATCTTGGATTTTATCTTCATCAAAAGCTGGAGTCATCATGTAGGTAATGGGAAACCTCTTTGCCTAGGATGTCATCCGTCTACATCGCTGTATGTGCAAAAGGTTCCGAGGTTGCCTGCCATTGACGACCTCGAGCGCTCGAGATTAGTGGCCAGAATAACGCGGCAACGGTGAAGACAACGCGCAGCGTATGAAGTGGCCGAGGATTCACACACTGGTCCTCCATCCATCCGTCCCTCAGTTCCTGTGTTCCCATTAAAGCTATTGCCCTGCCTTTACGGCCATGGCTCCACCTGATACCACCCGGACGCTTCCTGGAGGCCGGAAATGAATTGCCAGTTGGCACGGCATCAATCAAGCCTCGTCGTGTTTCTGCATGTCCACATGCAGACTCTCATCATTGGGTGTTGTTTGTTCCTTTCCCGATCAAACTGGTTGGTTTTGCCATGGCGTGTTGAACGGAGAGGCGAGGAGAAGTCGAGTTGGCAGGTCGACGAGCGCGTCACTGTTCCTGGATGTCACTCTGATGGGACGACGCATGCATGCTGGCACCAATTGGATGCTGGAAAGCTGTCACTGCTTTTGATCTCTCTCGTCTACAGTCTGGTCTCCCCTATCTCCATGCTTTCGGCTTCGTGAGCTGTTCACGTCCTCATCTTTCATGTAGCTCTCTTCCGTAGGATGTCACATCGTGCAGCATACGAAGGATTTGGGACATCTTTCATCCGATGACGTTGCCCAATTAGTATTCCGTCTTCCATCAGCCACCGACGTTGCCTATCGGAAGCGATATCGCTCGTGGGGCCCCGCGCTTCAGACCTTCATCGCACCCTCGATGTCACCCACCCCGCCCTTCATCGCTCCATCTTTCTCATCGTCGCGGTCGAACAACTCCCTCCGCACCGGGATCTTCCTCGCGATCAAAGAGCTCCCTCCGCGAGGAAGGCAATGACGCCGAGGGTGCGATCGGGGTCGGAAGGGCGGGGGCCCCATGAGCGGCACCTTCTGCAGCGGCGACGAGGAGGTAGAGCTCCTTGCCGCCAACGAGAAGGGGTGGGGCAACAAGGGCGAAGGCGGAGTGGGCGGTGCCGTTCGCGGTGGGAGCAGGGAACGAAGGTACCAGGCGGCACCACTCACGATGGGGGAAGGCGACATGCGACGCCAGTGATCGGTGGAAGGCAGAGGGGCATTTTTATGGTAGTAAATGTTAGGAAAGAATAGAAGATGAGAAGAATTATTAAAAAAATTTTATTGAATATGCTTTATTGAATAAGCTTAAATGTATTAACATATCTTTCTCCTATTTATACAAATTAGGAGGGAAGATTTTCCTACGTAGAATAGAGAATTTCCTTTAATAGAATAGTGAAATTTTCTTGAAATCTTATCTGCTATTATGCCCTCATAAGATGGTGCTCTTATCAAGGATATCAATCTTGGATTGATGCAAAGCAAACAATTTATGAGCTGAGGAGGGTTCGCTGCTGTTGCTGTTGCTGCGACTGCGACAACGATGGTGGTGGCTACAGCAGAGGAGGAAGTTGCAGCTGAGGAGTAGTAATGCTACAGCAGAGGAGATAGTTGTAACGATGCTACAATAGAAGAGAAAGCTGTAGTAGAGGAGAAGGCTACATCGATTTGGTGGAGAAACCTATAGCGATTTACTCTTAACAGGAGCTGAGGATTGAGAAGAAGGCCGTATGAAGGAGAAGAAGGAAGGAGCGGGCAGTGGTTAGAGAGGGATCCACTGCCGAGGGCATGGAAAAGAGTTCCCTCCTTTTTTGTAGAGGCAAGGGATATGGTGAATGACAAGTTTCGATAGCCGCGGAGCCTTGCTTGTCTCATCTGCTCTGGTACCATATTGAAAAGAATAGAAGATAAGAAGAATTATTGAAGAAGCTTTATTAAAGAAGCTTGCATTAACATATCGTTCTCCTATTTATACAAATTAGGAGGGAGGATTTCCCTCAATAGAATATAAAAATTTCCTCAAATAGTTAGAGAAATTTTATCTGTTATCAGTAAAATCAATTAGGGGACGTCATTGGATAAAAGCCCAATGCTGGTATATAACATAATTATATGCTTACAAAGATAACAAGAACCAAACTTACTATTTAGTTAGATAGGAGGAGCATGAAATTATTATCATCATCCCCATAAATGGGCTTATTAACTCATATGTTTATGCTGTTTTATGATCCCAGATGGGAGCAATTACATCTATTAATGGTCTGTCCTGAATCTATCACTTATTCACAACACTCATACAGAGATGATCATGATAGAATCATCACTTTTTTCTCCTGTACATGATGACCTCTATATTTTCATCAAAATTATCCATGTAGTAGCAGACTTTGATCATTTGTGAGATAAGAGAGCTTTGGGCTGTTTCGGATCTCATTAGCTCCTCATCTTCTCAGCTCTGTTAATCTGATTCAAATGCAAGTAGTCAATAAGCAATCATAATTCATATGGTTTCTCCAATCAACTGGCAAAAATAAAACAGCAAAATTGTTGATGATATTAACAATGATCTCAACTTAGAAAAAAGCACAAAATTCAAGATTGCCTTGATCTCCTTGGAAATGAACAAATTTTTGATTTACCAAAGATTTTCTTAGCAGATCTCCGATTTCAAAGACCTTTTAACTTGTCCAAATGTTTATGGCATAAAATTGGATGATCATCTTTTGTTCAATGTGCTAGATGTTTTTGTTGATTCTACTGGTTTTCAATATGCTTTTTCCTTTTATTTGTTGGTCTAGGGACAGAATATGTGTATAGCTTTGTCATTTTTGGTGGTACTCACTTCATAAATTTTCTAGACCTTGTATGATCGTCTGTTCGTCGTCCCATTGTACATCATTCACCATGGGATCAGGTTCCCTTCCGATCAATTGAAGTGGAACATCCAGCTCTGGTGGAGTCTGTGGAAAGGGAAGCACATCAATTGGATACTAGTTTATATGATTGCTTACTGAAGTCCAATAATAATAGTGAAACAAAGTACCATGCAGCGGATAAGTGGCCAATTAATCTCCCGGAAGAAGGGGTGTTGTTTGATCTCATTGGCTCCAGTTTTTGATCCCAAACGATTAGCAGGGTCTCTGTTGAGTAATCCATGGATTAACTGCCTGGCTGCAAGACTAACCTGTCAAACACAAACAATCACCAAATAAGAAATTGTCTTTCCATAAGTTCCATGTTGAGATTGGAAGTGCTGAATTTTCAGCAAGAGAACAAAGAAAACAATACTCCCAAACTAAAGACCCTGGATCTATAGAAAACCACATCTTCTAACATGCTTGCTTTGTATGTTTCTATAATACAATCTAGAATAAATAGCTGTAACAGAACTATCTAATTTGCATTCTATCATTCTGTGTAATGTGCACTCTGTGCTCATAGGGTCAGTTGCCACTAATTAAGAGGGTTGCTAATGAAATTTTTGTGTGTGTGTAAGCTCTTTATTATCTCTTCTAGTGTAGCAGGGCCAATTTTATCAAAAACACAGAAAAAACAGTCTGTATTTGTTATAGGAGTCAAAGTGAAGAGATATTGGTAAATTTTGTTATTCTTGGAAGCCATTGGATCTAAAGTAGCTGTAGTAGGTGGACAATGCAAAGAACACCACATTGCACTTCAGAGGGTCAACATTTTTTTTGTAAAGAAAAATAAGGCACAAAAAAGGCTCATAGCAAAGGCTGTTTTTTGTTTTTCTTAACCCATGTTCAAAAGGCATTGTACTATACTCAGAAAAAATCAATCCATGTTCTCGAAGATATCTGTCGAAGGACATCTGAAAGCTTATCAAAATATGTGATGTGAACAATATTACCTAAATAAGGTTAACTTTTAAGTCCTAAATTATGAATTTCTAGAGCATTTAAGATTTTCAGTCATTGAACATAGGGTATTATTAAGTCATAACAACATACTGAATAATGAATCCTATTGACAGGACAGAAATTTGTAGTGGGAATAATGAATAGAAGTGTGAAGCTGCTATCAAAACCCCATTTTGATCTTCACAGGGCAGCCATTTCTATTTCTTTGTGCTCTATTAGCTGCTAAAGAAATTTGAAGCTTATGACTGGCGCCATTGGCATCAACATAGAAAGGGAAGATCGGCTGCCATTATAGTTTTTGAACTGAAAACCTTTGATTGTATTAGACAGAAATCTTTGTTTCAGTGGGAGAAGCTTTATTTGCAGCTTTTTTGTATTCAGGTATGGTGACAGAATAACCTCATAGTGCCATAAGCAAGAGTCTTGGATATATTGAAGCGAAGGTACTAAATATGATGCAGGTGTATATTACATTTATATGCCATAAACAGTAGGACCTGATTGTGGGGTAAAATTTCTTACTGGAATGCTACTAGGAAATGTGAGGTCCTTATGCAGAATATTTGCAAAGGTCTTCTGCCGATTTTTCCCCCTGAAAGGTGTACGGCCATACAGCATCTCATATAACAAGATTCCTGCATTTTAATTACAAGAAGTCAACAAAAGGCAAAAAAGAGAACTCACAGAATAATATTTTGATTGAAATAAGGACTGTTCCTTGGATTACTACAAGGCAGATTCTTAGTCAATGATCTGGAATTCATGCTGGCATGATTGTCTTATCCAGGTGACTTTTGCTGACATGATTATTCAGTGATCTATATAATTGTTCGTGTGATTATGATTGCAAAATGGCTTTTTCCACCTATTGTTGACCAGGAAACAGAAGCTACTTGGAATAAAAAAAGAAGATTCAGATTGCAAATATTGAAAACAGAGAGACCTGGATATCTAACATTAGTTAGTTAAAGGTTTTGCTGTGAAAGATGCTTGAGAAAATTTCTCCAGTTAAATGGTGCAGGACCATATGGTGCACCATGGAAAAAGAAATCCAAAGTTTGCCTTTGTTCTTAGCTTTGCTGTTAATGGCATGCTGATGACACACGATAAATTGATGATAAAGGGTGTTGCATAGAATCCCAGTTTTGTATGTTGCAGCAGCAGTATTGTGACTAACAGATCTCATGCTCCTGTGAGTAAGAATATGTAGGAACAGAAACTGATAAAGTTCAGCAAGATTAACAGAAGTACATGATTGTATAACAAGAGGCTCTTTCATTCTCTACATGTCATTAAGGCAAGGCTTTAATCAACAATTTTAGTTCTCTGTTGCTGGCTGCCACAGTTTGTAATCTGACTAGGAAGAAACAATCACATCTATAAAGATAAAAAAGATGAAAACCTAACCAGACTATTATCAAGAAAATTGTTAATGCGGTTATGTCAAAATTTTCTATGAATTTTATAGTTAAGGATAATGCAGCCAGTTTGCCTTAAGAAAAAGGATACCGGATCTGCTAGAATATTGGGACTTTCCATCTCATTTTGGAGATGACTTGAGTCTGGTGTTAGTCAGAATATCCCTGGTTATGGAATAAGAAAGATGATGCCAAGGTTAATGATTCAGCAGATATAGGCACTGAGTTGCTGGATTTTTCTGATTGTTTTAGCTGTTACAAAATCAAGTGAACAAATATGAAGTATCTGTAATTTGTGTCACTGTAGAAGTTGTTGGTGATGTTTCTACAGAGATGTGGATTTGGTGTGAGGGTATGATTTGTTGCAATATGAAGTTATTGTACTATTCAGTCTACTTATTTCTAATGAAAAGTATTTTTACAAGCTATTAGGTGTAGAAAGGTTAAGTTGGCCTAACATTCTACCTATTGTCCTTCAACATTTACAATTCGAATATATGTTGCTTTTAATATTGACAATCATTCTAGCATGGTTTTTTTGTCTGAAAAAAACTTTATAGTACCTTCTATTTGCCACTAACGAACTTAGATTGACATAATTAGGTCATTAGATTGTGAAAATAGAAAGATTTGATAAAAAAATACATGCTTAAGCAAAGAAACACAAATTAGCAATTATGCCTTGTGTGCATGTGCTTACCAAGAGCCCACCAATCAATGGCACTGCTATGCCCTGCTCCTGTAATAATCTCCTGAAAGAAAGAGATTTTAGGAGATATAAGACAATCACAAAAGAAGCAAGCAAGTACTTGAAACTAATTATACTTAATAGTAATATTTCAAAGATATAATGAAAGTAATCATAAAAAGTATCTGCGACTCGTGAAGAGATTTTGGTGATAAAAGACACAACATAGATCAGATTCAGACAGAATTACACTGAAAATCAAAACAACAACGTGGCGGATTGCTTTTTGATATACCAACAGCTTACAAGAAAAATTTTCCTTACTATTCTTGCAGTATAACAAGTTCTGTTTGGAAGTCGGATTTCTGTATTATCCACCAGAATGCGTATTTAAATTTATGAATTATGTCATGGTTTTAGTCAAAGAGACATGCAGATAATGTGCCAATATGGTACATGCCAACTAGCAGGCCACTGGTGCATTTATTATATATGCCAGCTAAACTGCATAGAAATAATCAGCATCTGCAACCCATGATATCAGCAGTATCTTAATGTTTGTCCTATGTTTTCCGCTCATATTTTCACAAGTTGAAATTCCTCTTCAAACTATAATTCACATATACATGTTCATCAAAGACAATGAAACCCGATCTATCTGGATATTAGTTTAGGAACCAGTAGAACTAATGCTCAAACAATATTATAAAATCCTATGCTTTCTGCTCATATTTCCACAAATCGAAATTCCTCTTCAAAGTCAAACTATAATTCTCATATACGTTTTCATCAAAGACATCAAAACCTGATCTATCTGGATATTAGTTTAGGAACCAGTAGAACTAATGCTCAAACAATCTTATGAAAATGGAAGAAAGTAGAAACAATGAATAACAATCTGAATCTTGTTGATGAAATGAATAAAATTGAGGTCTCCAGAAATAATTTAGAACTCTAGTAACATGGACTATAAATAGTAAATCTTTGTTGTGTGAAGCATGTAATGTTGAGTAGGTTAAGGTTGAGCAAATTTGGGTATATCTATTCACTTCAAATGCGCACGAAGAGGGCTAAAATTTGTCCACAAATCTTCCAAGATTATGAAAATCTTCCAATATTTTCCATATTTAAAAATGTTCAAATCTAAAAGCCTCTCACCATGTCTGTCTATTGTTTCATTCTAAAATGAACAGTCTATAGGTCGTTTATAGTAAAAGTTCACTTTTGTGAAACTTATATGCGATCATTTTGACAGTTTAACCATGATTTTATATCCTTGCATATGAGGCTTGTATGATCATATCTGATCGCAATTCAAGATGACTTATAACATATCTGTAAAAATTGCTACATATGTATGACAATTGCAACTGATGACCAGCTCAAGGACATCCTTTTGGTGTGGATGCTGCAAAGGTTTTAGGACAACCGAATAATGCAGTAATATTGTTGACTTGATGGAAAATGAAACCAGCGAAGACATTTCAGCAATGAAATATGCATCAGGATAACAAAATATGCAGCAGTTGTGGCAATTTAATATAATTCATCATGAGTATATGTGTGCCAAAAGAAAAAGCATGGTAAGCCATTAAATGGATTGGATTCAGTATAAAATAGAGGAAATCTGAAACTAAGAACAGAGGTTAGAGGATATAAAACAGAGAGCAAATAAGTGAGAAAGAAAGAAAGACATAAAAGCAAAGTCAACTATAAGCATGATGCTAGAAGGGTATTTCTTAATTTAAGTTGTGTCATTGTAAAAAGTTAAAAACAACTAAAGTATCACAAGCAGGAGAGAAGACCATACTGGAGCTATATACTCTTCTGTTCCAACAAATGAATTTGATTGAGTACTAGGTTCTGCTACAAAGGTTGGACGAAGATGATCTCTCGATTTTCTTCTTTTTGAGGGTAATGATTGTTTTACCACCTGCATCAGGCAATATAAAAAAGATTTCTCAGAATAGAAAAACTTATGAAAATACTCCAATCAATGAGAGAATTAAAGACCAAAATAATCTAAATATACATATTTCAGTTGACAAAGTATTCACAAGTCGGCAAAATATCTTTTATCCTGATAGAATTAATGTCACTTGTGAACTTTTCAATATCTGTTGTTCGTGTCTTCTTAGTGTTGCTTAGATAATTTATTATCCAGATACATTGCAGTTAAAGAACATTGAGATATGCTTAGTTGTAATCCTTAGATATCTGATTCTAGTCCATCTTGAGAGAAACAGAGAAAATTAAATAGGATATAACAATTAAAGTTTATTGTAAACTCCAACAACAAGTAGTTAAGTCACCCAATTATTTTGGATTGGCTACATGAATCTTTTCATGTCATTGAGCTTTATAAAAGGTGGCCTTTCTAATTAATTCAAGAACATTCAAATCTCCTCTTTTGTATCTATGCAAGTCTTCTTATTTGTCCATCTATCTGTCATGGCACCACATTGCTAATCAAAACGCCTCATCTGACCATATCATCTTAAGGTTTCCTTTAAACATATTCACATCATCTTAAACATTCCTCTCATAATTTATTTTTCATTGGACTTACACTTAATTGTTTACAAATAGATAAATATATTTTCTATATTTTTTTTAACTTCATGTAGTGACCAGTACATGAAGAATTTCAGCTACACATATTTTTGTATATATTGCATAAACTGACCAACACTTAGATATGCAAAGTTATAAACTATAGTTGGATTTATAACTGACCAATTATATTTATTTCAAATGTCAGTTTGTCCTTGACTTTTGGGAGATTGCGAAGAACCACCTCAAAGTTAACTTCTACAACTTTAACAATTGACACTAAGGTACTTGGCTTCAAAAACCCTCTACCTCTGAATCAGTACAACTCTCCCACCTTCGTAGCATAATTGATATTTCCTTGTGACATGTTTGATTAAACTGAAACAGTGTCTGCTTTCGCATCCTTCAGGTTACAACCTCTTCCCTTATGAGAAAGGTGGTTATATCCATCAATGATCTTCATCAGTTTGGCAAGGAATCTGAGAGGATAAGTAATTCCAAAACTGTTAAAAACAACACTATCCCATCTGAGTTTAACGACATTTTTAGAATGTGATGGTGCCTGGATTCATCCTAAAGGATCAACAAGTAAAATATATGCTGGTTTGTTCTCCCTATTTTGTCCTGCTCAAGCTGAATAAATTGTCATTCTAAAGGGACTCTAAGCCAATTCTCTAGGTTTTCGGTAAATTATATTCCTTTTGGACTCCTTAAGATGCAGCAATTTTGTCACTAATATAAACAAGGTACCTTGGTACATCATTTCCTTGTTTCGTAACATTTAGAACTTGATCATGGAGGTCAATAATGTCTGTTTTAGACATATTCCTACAACTATTAATAATGAGGCCCACCATCTTGCCTCTAGGGAACTCTACCGAATGGGAAATCATCTTGGGAGATAATTTGGACCATACTGACATCTTATAGATACTGCCTATCATTTTGACTAATTATTAATCTTATTTTTTTTAAAAATTACTGTCTTATGAAAATTTTCTCTTAATCTAAGGGATATCCTGTGATGACACAAAACCATTGATCTCCCTCTCCACTTCATCCAACTTTAGAATATGAATAATATATTCATCAATTTCTTCATCTTGTTAAATAATAAATCGGGATATATCTATAACAAGTTTTCAAAATCTCCATCCTATCTCAAGTTTATTTACTAGTCAAACCAATATGATATTGGTATAAATCCATGTATTCGAACTCAAACCATTCGATACTATTTGGACCAAAGAGAAAGAGGGAGAGAAGATGGTTGGAGGAAGAGAAGAGGAGTAGGATAAGGCATAATTGTAGGTGGAGAAGATGATGACCGTGATGAGGATGAGAAGGTAGTAGTAGTGGTGGCATATCATAGATGTTTGCCCAATATGAAAAGAAAAAGAGGAAGGTAGTAGTATCGACAGATCCATTTAAAAGGATTGTTGAATAATAGTTTCAATCCGATGATGAGACACCATCTCCCTCATAATCCATATATGTGAGGTCTGTGGAAATAATAGCAACAACAATAGTTGTACAGTGATTGATGGTGATGATGGCGATAGTCGATTATTCCAGCTACTTAGCCGTAGGATAGGGCATGGATGAAGGAAAAGCACCTTATGTATGCCACCCAGATCATGGAGCTCGAGTGTCTACACATTATTTATGGCCAGAAGGATAAAGGTAAGGGAAAGATAATCAATGACTATGAATAGATTAGTCAGACCTATATGATATGGACACTCATAGGAGTTCATTGTATTCGTAGCCTTCACATCACAAAGATTCTTATAGCCAACAATTATATGATGATAGTTAGTCTTTTTTTTTTTAGTTCGATCATTCCTACATTACAAAGCAATAGGTCAGTGATGATAGTTGAAGTTCTAGTGCACTCCAACCTCCATAGCCCTATGTACTATAGTCATACTTACCTCAGTGGGCTCTTTAGTCATGTGTAATTAATGATGATGAGACAATGATCGTTTCCACATTGATGGATCAATAACACATGGGTTACCAGTACAATGTCATTTGAGCAGTTCCAATATTGGATTCAACAAACCAGCCATATTGACATGAAACTTTATAGGATTAAGGACCTTGTTCCATGATTTCAGTCATCCACTTTAGTGGTAGAAGAAAGTATATATAATATTATCTTAATTAATTATTTTATTTAAATTTTAAAGTTTTTGAATCTAATCTAACATATAACTCTTTTTCCTATAAGTGACTAAAGATAAACAAAAGCACATTCCTTCGGAGGATTGTGTGACAAAGTTGTTCCTCGACATATCTGAAAAGACAAAGATAATTGTTCATCTATATAACCTTGAATTTCTATTCTCTTATGGCTTAGATACATTTTATTCTTATATTAATATAATTTATATATATATAAAATTAGGACAAAAATCCATGAAATAGGGTTTTTTAATTTCTAGCTATCTTTTTGGCCCTTTTTTGGAACTCCAACACTAACCGACACATACCGATTTGCCTAGTGACCGATATAACCAATTGACATGAGACATCATTCCTTGGTTTTGGCATTTAGTCTTCATATATTACCTTTAATGCCAGTATTTAATTTAAATCATGGTCAATCCTTTTCAAATACTAAAATAGCCAAAAACCATAATAAAAATATGGTGGCATTTTTCATCAATAGGATACAAGAATTTTGTTGGCTTGTTTTGACCAAGAACTACTGTGGCCTATAATTTTCCTTTAAAAATTCTATATTGAAAACCAAATTATAGAATTCTTTCTATTCAACACATTTAATCCAACCAAAAACACTACTAGCTAGAAATGGATGTGTGACTCCTTAATGGTCCCACTTTGGAAGATGAGGAAGATTTTGCTAGTATATATGACTTTGATGGTCAGTTACTAATAATACTTTTGGGCCCTGTAGCTAGGCCCCAACACAATCATTGTTAGATTAGTAGATCAGTGGTGTAATAACCAAGTAATATAGCATATATATGGATCATAAATGTCCTTGGTATTCATCTGATCCTGCACTGATACTATGTAGGAATGACAATGTCAGTAAACATAGATTGGTACCTAAATCCATGATATGGCATGCACAATCTATGATTTAATGTATTGATCCTGAGTATCACGCAGCTATCTATGACTTAATATATTTACTAATTACTACTAATTTGAGTGGGCTTAAACAATTTGTGCCACATAATGCTACTACATATAAATTACTAGGTTAGTCTATAATTCATGAAGGATCTCAATGCTAAATGTATTATACATCTCGCATTCTCTATCAATCATTTATGTCTCTCAGTTTATTGAACTTGTTTCAGATATACCTCTTTTTATTTGTTATAAATTTAAAGGTTATTTTAATTAATTTCCTTTGTTCTTGATAGAGTCACTATACAACTAATTTGTAGTATTTAAAGTTTAAACTACTGAACTACAAAAGAAAAGTACAAATCAAAAGTATCAGTTTAGATTGTAGAGCGAGCAGAGCAAGGTTACATTTCTTAGTGACAGTAAATGACACTTCCAGAGAAAGGAGATAGAGTATGTATATAAAAGCCAACCATGTTAAGAAATGGAATCAGAGAGCATACTTGTGGTTTACAGTTTGTCAAGAATGATAAATCAAAGTCTGTCAACACGACATGCCCATCCTTCTGGAGTAGGATGTTTTCAGGCTTTAGATCACGATATATAATACCTATGTGAAAATGACAGAAATAGTTGTTAGACATGATTTTACATTTTAGTTGTGAATTGAGCACTTCAAATGCAAACAATTGGCAATGCAAAGAATGAAGAGAGAATATCCTACATGATAAACCATGTAGCAATCAATTTTTTATTTGAACATAAATGTGTAGAGCCAATAGTAATTTTAGCACTGTCAACAGCATTTTGTAATGACATTTTCAATATTAAAGTGAATTTTTGCCTCAAAATGAATCTTACTAATGATTCTTGTTGTTGAATTTGTAATGTGAATATCAACATGAGCCTTGATACAACAATTGGGTTGCTCCTTTGCAGCCTAGATGATTAAGGTTTGAGTCATGGAAACGGTCTCTATACTTGGGTAAAACTGCATATGTCAACCCTCCAAATATGTCTGAACTCTCTGTACCCAGACCCTACATTAGTGGAAACCTCCTACACAAGAGTCACCATCTTTACTAAATTCTTGGCTATGGAAATCCAAATCAACAAAGGCTCATATCAATGTGCCTGTATCATTTGGACAATGGACCAGAATGTGAGCAACCCAATTTCAAGTTATACCACTTATTTAGCACCACATCACTCGGTCTTGGTTGAAACTAGTTGAAGTCCTAGTTGTTCAATTTCAATTGAAAGTATCAAGTGGCCAAACCCAAGCCCTAATCTCCACATTCTTTGTTTTGTGACACCCCCCTCTCCCATCTCCTCCAATAACCTGTTCTAACTGCCACCTCTGACCAAATCCGGTGGCGCCTCTTGCTTTGGCAAGCCCTCCACCTCACAGGCTGACAATTGTAAGGTCTTGACCATGAGACAAAACTGGGACCCCATTATCCTCTTTTGATTTTTTATCATTGAGCCATCACTAACTGATATATCAAATTATTTGCATATCATATTGGATGGTTTTGGTAACAGAACATACATCATTGACTACAACATCAATTAGAGTAGAAAAAAGAGGAAGTGAAGGAGCAACTTTTCCTCCTATTAAGAAAGATATATACATTTTTAAAGAAATATGAGATTATACAAAAAAGAAAAAAAATGACAATATGCATACTATTGGTGAATTTCTTATCAATAATTGCAACTGATAAGATCTTCTAGAAGAAAATTTAACAATTAGAAATCTCTTGAAATGTTGATACTGGAGTTAAATGAACATTGTTGTGGAACTGCACACATGATTTAGTTGACTGATTTACCTTGGCAGTGAAGATATTCTAGACCAACCACAACTTCAGCTGCATAGAACCTGAAAATTATTTGAATATCAAAAAAAGAGATAATAAGAAACAAGATAACTTCAACTATATACAAGAACTATTTTGCATGATATTAAATCACAAACATCAGTCATTCAAGAAATATTTCCAGAAAACCTGCAAACCTGATTAAATATATTTAAGAATTATCATAGCATTTCTTTGATTAAATGGCTCCAATATTCACTATAATACACCAATTAATAAGTGCTAGTAACCTTGTTCTGGATACACCATGAGAAGCTGATTGAGACGGTCTTGTTTTAATTTCATGGAGAACTTTATTTTTCTATTGCTAAGTTCTTGATTATAGTACTGGATATAGGTTGTAGTTGTTGCTATTAAGTATTAAGCAAAAATTTGGATTCATAAAATTAAAATAATTATATTCATTCATCACAAGTTCTTGCTACTATCTTACTAACATGTTGTTATGACTAATTTTCTCATGGTGAATAGGTTAAATTATTACTTAATTACTTGTTATTATTTGTCATAATATAAAACTGCATACCTTAACACACTAAATGGATGCCAAAATTTTGCCATATATATATATATATCATATATAACATTCTGTGCCCAAAATCTTTATTGTTGTACCCACATTGCATCTTCTTATTTTAACATGTTTTGACATCCATACATACATACATACATGCATATAAATATATATATATATATATATATATATATATATATATATATATATATATATATATATATATATATATATATATATATATATATATATATATATATATATATATTTAGTATCAATCTTTCATATGTTATGATTGGTTCATAGAGCAAAGCATAGTTTTGGGGAGGGAAAATCTACAGGGTAGCATAATAATCAAGTCTCCAATATTTAAAAGCTCTGAAAAGAACCATACTTTGCACATGGAAAAACTATTTTGACTAGTCAAATCCATAATTCCTAGGTCACAATGGAATAAGTACTCTTACGAGTGCCTATATGGATGAATACACTCATCAACATATGCATGTGCATGTCAATGTACAGGTTTTTCTCCTACTGACAGAAGAAAAACAGCTATTTTAACTGGTTAAGACATGGTTATGTAAACATTTCTTATACTTTTTAGTTGTACCTCGCAGCTTCCTCTTTGAAAATCTTCATAGGTTGCTTGTCAATCAATGCAAATAGTTCTCCTCCAGGACAAAAGTCTGTAATTAGGCAGACGTGTGTTGTGGTCTAAGGAATATAAGAGAAATCAGTAACTTAGATTTGATTGACAAAGGCCATTTAGCAATAAGAAAACTAGTGAACTTAGATACACCAATATGAATACCATAGTGCATCAAAGTACTCTCAAAGATAAATCAGTGGTTGGATCAAACACAACTAGAGGAACCAGAAAGTGTGAACCAAGATTGTAGTTATGACAGTAGATAAAATGAACACAAGTGAAAGATGAAGACAAGTCAATAAATATCTACGTATAGATGTTCAAATGTTGTATGTGACTTTCTTTTATATCCATATTAGGATTCTATCATGAATTACAGCTTTGTCATGGAATTGTCTAAAGATAAGATTTCAAGTAGCAAAGAATGCATTTTCACACATGCATCATAATTCATATATTGGGATTAATTAGATGAAGTTCATGGCTTCATGCAACAACATCACATTCCTAGAGAATCTAGCAAGTGAAATTACAGTTTTGAGACTTTTGCATAAAGGCAGATAGAACGTTAGAACTATTAATATTTACTGACTAGCATACAGAATCCTAGTGCCTTGCATAATCTTGCTTGAATCATTCACTTTAGTTTCTTTTCGTATAAGAGTTGACACTCTTTTACATGGATCACTTTTGAAAAAACAAAAATGGAGAATTTGAGGATAATTTGTCAGGATTCTGAACACCAATCAAATCAAATTAATATCAAATGACATGTTGGAGATGTAATATAAAGTTGACTTTATCCAGTCAACTTTAACAAACAAGCGATTACTAAATTGGATGCTCTTACTACATTGAATTTATTTTGTTGTACATAAATGAATGAAGATTTAAGTTGTTGGGTCAGAAGAATAATATTAGTGATGTGTAATTATTGGTGTGACATCTCGATAGTTATCACATCAAGCTTTCATGAGATGACAAACAACATCGTAAACCAGGAAATTTCATGCTGTTCCCCATGAAGGATGTAAATTATTTGACAGGGTAGATAAAAGAACCCAAAAGTCGACATTTGGAACTAAGGTAAACAAGAACTTTGAAGTATATGACTTGATTGGTATATCATTTATAGCTTGGTTTTGAGCATTCTAAATTTAGGCCACAGAGGATAATGTCTATTCAGGTTAATGAACTAGTATGTAACTTGGGTTGAATTAGAAAGAGAGTGCAAATACAGAATAAGGGTCATAGAGCAACACAATTTCAAGTTATACCACTTATTTAGAATGAACCTCTTTGGAATTAAGGATCAAGGCTGCATAAATACAGCCCTCTACAATGCTGGAACATGTTTTTGGTACATTTGTTAATTATGTGCAATTGTTTATTTATATCGACTTTTAAGGGAAACAAAAGAACAACTTCTACAGAAACTTTAATCTTGAGAATTAGGTCCATTGGTTAAAAGAGATAATAGGAAAAAATTAGCAAGTCCAACTCATTCTGCTCCTTATAAGGTGATCTAGAACAATATCCTCCAATATAAACATGTTAAATGAATGCTAAAGGAGACTACAGATGATTTAGATAAAGAATTGAGACCCAGAAATCAGAACAAAGTGGTAGTTATTTGAAAATTGTCTTTTACGATAAAAGTTGACAAAGGATTCATATTTTAAGGTCTAAATCTAAAGCATGATCAACTTGATCAGCATCTCTTGATGTATCTAAGAAGGTATTAAATGTTGGTACCTCCAGAATCTTATTGAACTGATACATATTACCCACTAGTCACTAGTCAGTATGGTTTAATACGTCTTTGTAGAAATACTAAATGATACTTGGAATTGCCTAATACATTGATATTAATCAGTATAATTGATTCATTGGTTTACAGATACATGATGATGCTGTGTCCGATGAGGAAGCTCAGTAAGCATGATGGATATTGAGACAACTTCCAGTACTATATTAGGCATGGAAAGAAGAATTGTGAATCCCTTTGGGTTGGAGATTAATCAAATGAACATATTTTTCATTTTAATCAACTCAAAAACCAATTTTAGCACTTTAGAGGGTGATTTTATAAATATTATAAGTTGCCACATGGCAAAATCTTCTATATTTCTACTTTACTATTCTAAATTGCATGACAAGAAGAAAAAGAAAGACAATGAGAAAAAGTTGAAAAAAATTAAAACTTGGGTTTGATTGAAGATTACAAACAAGACAGGAGTTTTCTTGAAATTTTGTCAACAAGGAGGGTTATTTGTCAAAGCAAATATGAAAATATAGAAAGAACAAACAATTTTCATAGATACATGGTGGTATATACTATATAGAAAGGGGTGAAAGGGACTGTAATTGTGATCATCAACACATTAATGAATGATTTTTTTCCCCACAATACTAGTAAATTGAAGGAGACTACAATGTTTCCTCAAAGTGAGTATGGAAGGATTGGAGTGAGTCTATAACATTCATCCAATTTCTATCTTCTTGTCCTGTCTCTCTTCAACCTATCCTTCCTCTTAGATCATACCATTATATCAGTCCTAAAGCCCCCAAACCCCTGTTATCGTATATCATTTTTCACCATACACAATCCACAAAAAACCCAAACTGTTGAGAACCTAATGCTGATGGAGCTGCCAATCATTGGAAACAAGTGCTTCAATTGATGCATTTTCTCCTTTCAAAATTACATGTTTGAACCTGCAGTAATTGAATTTTCTTTGTTGAAATAGTTCTAATGTAAACTGAGTGCATTTTATATATTCTCATATCTGCCTTGTCCTTTTTCTTCTTGTTTCACTAATTTTATTCTCAGTCCCTTAAGCCCTTAGCAACCTTTAGGATGTCCTATATTAAAGAAACTTCTAAGTTCTAATGTAAAGAATAGGATTTGAGACCCAATTAAATTGCAGTGAGGGTTTGGAATTTGCATGGCTTGATAAAAGCATGCAAAAGCTTCATATTATACTGTTTGAACCACCACATGATAAAAAATGTTATACAAGGTTGTGTGAAGAGTGAAGACTATGCAGCTTTGCTTCACTTATCACTGCAAATGTAACACTGATGGCTTTGCTCCACTGATATATAATAAGGTCAAGGCTATGCAGCTATGCACCATGGCTTCCTCATTTAGATATGTAAACCCAATGATTTTTGAAGTATTTCATAGTGCATGGAATATTAATAAATTAATTTACTACGAAAACAAATAAAATGGTGGTTTTGATTTTTGAGCAAACCTGAAAGGAAGTGTAAAGTGTTGGAAGAAATGGATGGTCCAATAGTGAATAGATCTCCCTCTCTACGCATGCTCGATGAACCTGTTAAATCCACAAAGAGTCAGTCTAATTCACGAGTAATTGTATATTCCTACACTAATTTTAGTAGTTTATCACCTTTTGTATATCAGTTTTTTACAGTGAATTAAGCATAAAAAAACTAGACTTCTGCATATCTTAAGAGTGTCAATAGATTATAAAATTTTGTCGCTTTAAGGTATACATGGAACTGGAAGTATTCAGTCATCTTACAGAGATGGACAATGGAAAATGTTTTCTAGCCTTTGAACTATGTACATAGTTCTTATAGATGGTCTAACAAATATACTTAAGAAAATGATACTTGACGTTTGATCAGCTAATCCCACATCTCAGTGGAAAATAGCAACCCCTTGTCAAATGAGTTAGCAAAATATATGCTTTACAAGTCTAAATATACTCGGATGATATATCTAGTGATATCTTCAAGCTTAGGAATCCATCTTATACTGGTTACTCTTTACATAATAATGAAATCAGGAAAAAATAAAAAATTATTGCATATGGAACTTGAGGATTTGTTGGTATATAGTCCATGTTCGCGGTTGAAAACTTGCTTAGGATGTTTTTAGTTATGTAGTTCACTTGTAATTCGGATTAGGATTAAGAGATAATCCTATATCCTGGTTAGGGGCCAATTGGGCCCAAAATTAGACTTGGTTTGGGCTAAATTTAAAGTCAAACCAGTGAACCAAAGGGTCTGGTGGTGGCACCGCCAGATTGGGTGGTTGCACCGCCCAGCACCCGAGAGCTGGGCGGTGGCACCGCCTGGGCTGAGCGGTGGCACCACTTGGCTGGGCGGTGGCATCGCCAGTCCACTGTCAGTGTCAGACACTGCTTGTTTCTATAGAAAATGCATAGCTATCTATAGTTTTACACTATCAACAAGCACAGCAGTGTTAGCTGTTAAGTACATTTTGACTTCTCAAGTAAAAGAAAAGAAAAACAATTTTGATATTGAGGGAGAAGTTTTTTGTCTTGGAATGTTCTTGGGATATTTATGGACTTTGTTGTGTGCAATCTACAACTGTGGATACAAAATAAAAAGTATTGTTGGAGCTAAGACTCCACATAAGAATATTGTTAGATGCAGAATTTATTCTCATGAAAGAAGTATGGAATTCATTATTTAAAAAATACCATCATAGAGAAATATTCATTAAGATTTGATTAGAGAAAACCTTGTTGCGATTCAACATTACTGATTTGTCCATAGCCTTCATGGCAAATAATTCACCAGTACCCTGCAGTTCCACCAAATGTACACTGAAACAAAGGCCAATAGTTAGATTTCAATGGACAATAAAGTTTATAAAATTTAAAGAGAAAAGTTGTGACAAAAGAGAAATGTGTGCTATGTGATTACAATATGCCTCATATCACATTACCACAATTTTATATACAAGTTTTTATTGCACCTAAAATTGTAAGAAATTTTAGAACCATTACTTCTGTTTTGATATTTTGAGTTCATTATCCAGTTCATAAATTCCTTTTAGAAGTTATCCTAAGCTTACAACTTACAAATTCATTAGTGACAATAACATAAGCAGTTTTGGTGGAATACTCAAGAATGAGAAGACTCCATAACAGGCCATGACCAACAATTTGGGATTGGTTGCATGGATTTTTTCTCTCGAATGAACTTGATGAAGGGGCATAATCCAATTTTAGATTACTGCTAATTAGCTATGCTTTAGAGTCTTATTATTATGTTTGTCTTATTTTTGCAGTCACTTTATTGCTCTCATTAAGAGTCTTCTAGTAAGTAGTGTGTTGACTACTTGGGAGCATGTTTTTTTTTGGTTGGGATGTGTTTGTCATTATTGTAGAAGCTCAAGGGTCTCCTTTGAGAAACATATACTTCCCATTAAATGAAAAAGAAGGCAGTCTTTTGGTTTTGCTTCTCTAAAAATATCTACAGATAATTCTCAGCAGGTTATGCTTGGATTGAATCTTCCTATCAAGCTATTGGCTTGGTCGCGTTGAGTGGCATCCGTGATTAGCAACATCGAGTGGCATTCATCGCCTTCGGTTGAAGAAAAGACTTGTAGAAGCACTAGTATTAGCATTGCCCAACTTCTCCAAGACTTTTCAAGTGGAGTGTGATGCTTCTGGCATTGGAATAGGGGCTGTTCTAATACAAGAAGGCAGAGCAATTGCTTATTTCAGTGAGGAACTAAGTGATGCTAAGTTGAAATATTCAACATACGACAAGAGTTGTATATGGTACTTCAAGCCTTGCAACATTGGGAAGATTATATTATCAAAGTGGAATTTGTGCTTTATTCAAACCACCATGTTTTTAGGTTCCTTAAACCATCATGAGTTGCTTACTTGAAAAAACTCAGCTTTGTTCTAAAACACAAGGCTGGTTCATCTAACAAGGTAGCTGATGCCTTGAGCAGGAAGTACAGCTTGCTGATTACTCTTTCTTATGAGATTATTGGATTTGATCTTATATCAGAAAATTATGCAGCTGACCCTCTCTTCTCTGAAGTCTTACAAGAGTTGGATGAGATAAAAAATAGTGATTACACTTATGAATGACTATCTTTTCAAAGGAAATCAGCTTTGTTTACCGGAAGGTTCTTTATGAGTATTTGTCATGAGAGAATTGCATGGTGGTGGGCTTGGAGGACATTTTGGGTGAGACAAAATAGAAGTACTTGTTAAAGAAATATACTTTTGGCCTATAACATAAAACGGGATGTTGCTAGATTTGTGCAAAGATGTTATATTTGTCAAAAGGCCAAAGGAGGAGTGCAAAATACCAGTTTATACCAGCCCCTTCCTATTCCTAATGCTTCTTGGGAGGACGTCTAAATGGATTTTGTTTTTGGTTTGCCTAGAACACAACATAGATATGATTGCATTCTGGTGATTGTTGAAAGATTCTCAAAGATGACTCACTTCCTACCTTGTAGAAATTCTCATAATGCCTCACATGTGGCCAATTTATTCTTCAAAGAAGTAATTCATTTGCACGGAGGCCCAAGGTCCATTACTTCGGAACATGATGTGCGATTTGTGACTCACTTTTGGAAGACACTTTGGAAACTTTTGGGTACTAAACTGCAATTTTCTATTTCCTATCATCCACGAATAGATAGCCAAACAGACGTGGTGAACCATTCTCTTGGGAATTTATTGAGAAGCTTGGTCGGTGACAGTCCTAAAAGATGGGAGTTCATTCTTTCTCAAGCTGAATTTGCCTACAATTCAAAGTTCTTTAACAGTTGAGGCAAACTTCTTAACTCTACAAGTCAAAGACCAATGTGCTACAGTACTGCTACAGTATCAGACCGGTAACAGGTGGTTCGCGTACCGGAAGCCTGTCGGACCGATACGTACCGCCCGTACCGGGCGGTACGGACCGGTACTGCAAACCATGGCAGTCAGTCCAATTTTTAATGTGTGTGACTTGAGTCTATTATATGGGGACGAGGATAATATTATCATAAAGCCGAATGAATTTACCACCAAGTCTATGAGCTCTACTAGAGAAGTCATTGATGCATTGGATGTTTGAAGTATTATAACAAAGTGTGGCACTCATGCTCAATACATAGTACATTTCATGGGAAAGCCCAGTTCTAAAGATGTATGGATGTTAGCTCAAGAACTCCAGAAGATTGACGAGGCACTTTGGAGGTAGCTCACTACAAATTCGAAGTCAAATTTTTCTCAAGCCAAGGAGAATGATGCAGGGGCATAATCTAATTTTAGATTACTGCTAATTAACTATGTTTTAGAGTCTTATTATTATTATTATTTATTTCTGCTGTCACCTTATTGCTCTCACTAAGTCTTCAGTAAGTAGTGTGTTGACTACTTGGGAACATGTGTTTTTTTCTGTTGGGATGTGTTTGTCATTATTGTAGAAGCTCAAGGGTCTCCTTAGAGAAACATATTCTTCTCATGGAAAAGAAGCTAGTCTTTTGGTTTTGCTTCTCTAAAAAAATATACAAATCATTTTTAGTCAGTTTTGCTTGGATTGAATCTTCCTATCAAGTTATTGACTTGGTTGCATTGAGTGGCATCCACGATTAGTGACGTTGAGTGGCATCCATCACCCCTGGTTAAGTGACATCCTAGGACATATCCTTCTTAATTGAAGTCTTCAGATTTTGGCTAAATTTGCAGGTGCTGGCTAGCATTAGAACTCTATCGAAATGTTATTGGGAAGGTAAAGCACCAACTTTCTCATTGTTTGTGATCAAGTCTCCCTATCCTTCATTCACCTCTCTTAGTATCAGCAGTCAATTTCACCCACCTCATTGATTGGTGCAACCAAGGTTTTTAATCTTGTACCATATCGGCATACCGAGCCTTGCTCGATACAGTATGTACCAGCATACTGAGTGGTATGCCAAGGCGCACCAAGAAGAGAACACGAAGCAACTTAGGGTTTTTGTACCTGATTGTGGACGCGGAGGAAAACTCCCCCCACCAATGGGCGAAGTGCCTCGGGGCCAACTGGTGCATGCACGAGGGGGAGTGGCAGAGGGGGAAGGCTTCTAGAAAAGGAAAGTTCTTGTGGCCCTCCAATGCAACCTTCATGGGCGAGCTCCGTTCTGGCCAGATGGAAGCCTTCGGGACCACTGAGTCGGAGGGCAATGCCTGCCTTGGTTCCTGTGTTGCCAACCGAGAGCACGGGTTTGGATGCAAGTGGCACTCTAACGACGACTATCACGAGGGTGGCTAGTGGCGCAACGCACAGGAGGGCTACGATCGGTACACGTGGTGGAGCGGGAACCAATACATCGGCGAGTGGTGGAATGACGTAATATTCGACCGCGGGGAGCTCATTTGGGCTAATGGCAATCACTATGACGACCATTGAGAGAATGTCATTCCGAAGGGGAGCAGCGTGTTCACTTGGCTGGATGGTAATTGCTACGTAATGCTCGGTGTAGGTCGGTAATGGTTGAAATTTCGATCGTTACTACCAGGTACAGCCTCGTATCACCCGATACGAGGCCAAAAACCTGATACCACCCGATAGTGGGCAGTCCACGTGTCGATCTATTGGCGGATTGGTATGTACCGCTCATATCGAGCGGTACAGTATGAAATTAAAAACCCTGGGTGCAACTACAAGATAGTCGATTGCCAAAAAACCTTAAATTGTGTTATTGTTGGGGAGGGAGAAGAGAATTCCAAAACCAAAAGAAAACACCCAGAGATCAACAATCAAAAGAATATATGAGAGAGCTGACACAAGATTAACGTGAATCGACAAATCCTGCCTACATCCATGGAGAAAACAAAATTCTTCACCATGTGAGATCAATTACAATTCCCCACTCAAACATGATTTCCTTGTAGACCCTCTCACATAAATTCCAAAAAGTTTAGGCCCTTTTCTCTCACCCTCTCGTGAAGGAAGGAAACCCTAGTAATTAGCTACTTTCTATCATTTTATTCTTGATCAGAGATTTAGAACTATCCTAGTTATTATTGAATACATTTGTTATTCTTTTTTCTAATAACTCCACTTATTTGTCTCTCTGCATCCTCATCTCAAAAATACTAATATTATTGATAAAATTTTGATATTGGATATCAATAATTAACCTTCTAAATCTGATGGCAAATCCCAGCCTTGGAAACTTGGGAAAATAAATTTGATTAGAGATCCATGTCTAGTTTCCAAATAAAAAGATTTACTGTAATGGTTATATTTTTGGCTTGTGTAACCTGGTGTGTCCACCAATTTTTGTTTAAACCTAGAAAGTGAATAAAAAAACGAAATGACAACTCTTGCAATAGGGAGCATTGCTCATCCGAAGACAAATAAAGAAAGAAAAGTATGAATACCATACCGAAATATAACAGCCTATAAATGCTAAATACAGTGATAATCTACAATTATGTAGAATCACTCAATCAAAGATGCTAGTAATATTATTTATACAAATAGCAACATTTGAAGATGCCTACACAAAATGCAAAAAAATGATACAGACCGAAACTAATACGAAAAAACTATTATGTAATATTTCTATGTTTTTTGAAACTGATTTCCAGCAACAACTAGGATGTTGAAGCAGGTTCTATGGAGATTGAATTCCACACTACATAAAAAAGGATGGAAATCAATTCCAAAAGATATTCTCCTCGAAGTAGGAAACCAAAGCTTTGCAAGGTTGGGATTGGGGCAAACGAAAGCAATAAAAGGAAAAAAAAAGCTATTAATGAGAGGATCCTCAACCCTATTGATAAGAAATATTGTACCGTCAAATGCTACAGTAGATCCTAATCATGTGTAATTTTCCACTTATTTGGAAAACTAGTACAAAATATATCCGGCTTGCTCAAGTAATTTAATCTACTATCACGGACAGCTTGTAGGGAAGGTGTTTGACACAATGTGTAGCTGTGTTCGTGCTTTTCAGTTTTGTTCATATCTTGACAGCATGGAAGGGGTTTGTACTAGGCTTGGCAATCTCATTTTGGTTGGCTTTGGTAACTGTTTCAGGCTTGTACACACAGGATGTGTGTGATCATCGTATAGAGGCAAAAGTGCCTAAAAATAAGCCATCCATGTAGCTATTTTGGGTGTTTACTAGGTGCATAGAGTGGTAGAAATGTTAGTCATCTCAACACTCTAGAGCTATCTGGGTGGCACAGCGTTGGATGGGCCTTTGGGATAGTTTCTAAGGCTAGTTCACTGTCTAGTTTCGTTATGTCATACGGGCACTAGAGACTATTGGGTGCAGCAGATTGCTTTAGATCCTTTGTTGCATAACCATTAAGGGCTTATGAAATTCATCTTTATATTTTGTATTATCTATCAAGTGTTTACTAAAATTTCTGCATATGGGATCTCGATTTTAATGATTCCATTGACTCATCTTCTCTTTTGTAGGACCTTAGGGGATCCTGCGAATTTGCAGAGAGGCTGACCCCCTGCGAACGGACACGCAAAAGTGCCACATGACCTAGAAAAATCTTGCTAAGTTTGTTACACTATGTCAGTTACATGCATTATTTCCGATGTTTTAGCTAACTATCCTCTATGCCATCATGTTCATTTCCTGATAATTTTTAGTCATATATTTTATATTAATCTGTGCTAAAACTTCTAACTAGAATCTCTTAAGGATCTTTCTCTTTATTGTTATTTATAGTGGGTTTTTTTCCTAATTTTACATTTTTTCATTGTAGCAGTAATAATGTAATATACGATATATCCATGAATCCCATGCTATAAATATATTCTGGAATTTTTTGTACTTCTTCAAAAAAAGCAATGATCTTTTTCTTGGAAAATAATTAAAGGCATGATATTCCATTTCCAGACAACCATACGGGAAATGTCACAAGTGATACTGAAATTGAAATGAGAAGTCCATAATATGATATTACTGACATCAAAGATAGCAATACCTTCCAGTGTCCCCACATCCTAATGGTCTTAGAGGCCTAAAATTCTTCAAGCCAATTTCTTCACCTTTTCCAGCAATCTATAAAACCAGAGATAGAAATTAAATCTTATATGATTTAATTGTTAATATAATGAATGCAGGTAGTGCAACAAGCACAGTGCAAAATAGATTAACCAAACTATATATGCAAGTTAGGAGATCTTATATGATTGATCTCGGAGCATAATTTCACTCATACAAGAATGCCGAATCATACTTCTTTTGTACCAGAGAATTCATTAAACAGCAATGATGGAACTTAAAAATCAGCAATAGCTTAAAATCAGGATAATGTAATGGACATTCAGAATTCATAAAGTACCTAAATATTTGTTGAACCAACTCTTATAAACTTCCCCCAAGTTCATATTCCAAAATTCATTATTTACTTGACAAGACATTTTTTATTAATAGTCAACTTATCAAACTCACTTTTCCATAATTATTGAGAGTTCATACATGGAGGCTAATTCATATAGGACATTTACTGTTTACTATTGTCTGTATGAAAAGTTACAACTCTCAAAGATTATGCCAATATATTAATTTCTTTTTATGTTTTAACTTGTCTAAATTCTATGTAATGTGATGTTCTTTTGCCTTTCATCTCTAAATTCCTTCCCCAAAAAGAATGTCGGGTTATCATGTGTAATGTTCTTCAATGCTTTTTCTCATATTAATTTCTCATTCTGCCCCTTGTTCATGTTTAATTTTTTCTTATTCCAAGTGCCAAAACAACAGGCATATATTTAGGGTCTTTTGGACTTTGTGGTTTCATGGTAGCAAATTTCATATTGGTGCATCTATTGTGAATCAGTACATAATCATATATAAGGATCCAACTGCTAGTTTTGAAAAAGAGAAAGTTTGATTTCATACTTAATTTATTTGTTGAGAGTAGAGAGGATGTCTCTTGCTCAAAGAGTATCTTTATGGTGACCAAGATATTGAAGAGCAAGGGCATAGGCCAGTGTTGAAAAAGAGAAATTTTGATTTCATGCTTAATTTAATTGTTGAGAGTAGAGAGGATGCCTCTTGCTCAAAGAGTATCTTTATGCTGACCAAGATATTGCACAGCAAGGGCATAGACCCAGCCACTATAAAAGAAAATTTATTGCAGACTGATAATAGGCTCTTTCATCTTTCAGGTGTAACATATCTAAAACTAAATAGCTGTTGTTTTCATAAATAACATGTTTCAGGACAAATCCCATCCCCTTCCCTCCATAAAAAAGATAATAATTGTAAGTTGTAACAGTATACACAATAAGAATAATTATGACAGTAAATAAAACATCAACAGAAACTGTTGGCTTCTTCAGATATACATAACAATCTCCTGATTTTAAAGAGTTTAACCTGAAAATTCTGTGTTGCACCTAAATACGCAGAACATGTTTCTGAGCAACTAATAACTTAAAATGAAAAGGTCAGAATTGTCATGATACCTCTCCATTACCTTATAAATGTGGCTACACATTTGCCACTAAACACAATGTTGAATGAGTACCTTATTAATTGCTACCCAAGAAGAATTGTTCTTTTTGTGAGGCTTTGGAAAGACAGGTTTTGAATGGATTGCCCACAAGTACTCTGGTCTCTGAATGCAACAAAATATTGGTCATTCAACCATGAAAGTAAAAGCTAAATATAAGTTTTTTATATGGCACTAAATAAACATTTTATGAAATCTAAAAATATTTATGTACAGAAAATACAAATGGAAGTGCATAGTGCACACTACAAATTAAAGATGAAAATTGAAAGACAACTGCTTTACTACATCTATCTGTGTATATTAAGTTAATATACAATAAAGGAGCACTTATGAAGACTTCTACAATGACGACCACAAAACTACTACTACCACTAATACCAACCAATGCTACTACCATTAATACTACTAGTACCACCTACCAAGCACTACTATAGTAGTATGAGCAACTGTTCCCAACTATTTAGGGTCCACTGCATGGAACATTATGTCATTGAGCTCTTGATTGTAGTATTAGTTGATAATCCAAAATGCCATCATACCTTATATTATTCTTATAATACATCTAAATGTAAATTCTAGAAGTAGTCTTCCATCCATTCTAATCATCAGATTTTGCCAGAGAACTTTCACTGATCATAGCAGAGATTCCTAGAGAACTTTCATGAAGTAAAACATACACTTCACTGATCATACTGGGAATTCATCTGTCTGCTCACTATAGGAATTGAGCTTTTATCTAACTCATATATTCTAACCATCTTTTACATATTAAAAAATAATGAATATCAAATTTTCCATGGCTATCTTCCAAACAAGGTGCACAAGTTATTAAACAGTCAAATATAAACATTGTACAAGATTCAACTCTCACCTTATCAGTTTGACATTTGGCACTTTGCTTTATCAACTTAATCAGTTGGACAAACATGAGTTACTCATTGTCTAAATTTTCATATCTAGTAAAATACTCAACTCTCAACTTCTAAAAAATTTGAAATTTGACACTTCTGAGGCTTCATCAACTTTATCAGTTGGTTATCCCCTTGGAAACAATATAATCTGCTTCAGCCAATTGCTTCATTGAAACCTCCTTGCATCTGTCTGGATTGTAGTTTCGTTTGGTTTTTTTCCTATGGCCACCACCCTTCTTATGTTTATTTTAATATGCTCTTGCCTCTCTGCATGACCGTCCCTATATATTGACAGGAATCTTTTTCGCTTGATTATTTTAACTCAACCGAATTGATCCATCGCAAAACCATGTATCATTCTTCTCTTGGTCCCTGGCGCAAAATATACCCTCTAGATCATTGAGAAGCCATATCTGTCAGAATCATGTTCAAGATAATTTTATCCTTCCAAGCCAATAATGTGACACATGGTTACTTGTGCTGTTACATATTGGGAATAGTATTCAAGTTTTACATCTACAAGGCAACCAAAAGAGATAATAAAAAAAATTGATAATATTTTGATTTTTGACCTACTGTGACAAGTAACAAACAGATTATCATTGTGTCCATTTCAAGTCATACGTCCATTCCAAATGCTTATATACCAATTCCACAGTCATCAAACCCTAGATGAACTACTTATCTGGAAATTATTGAGTTATTTTTAAAATTTACACATGTCAAAAGATGCTTAGACACACTTTATAGCAAAAATCAAGGATAAATCCTCAATTATTAAAGTTGTAACTTGTTGAGGCAAGAATATAGTGAACATTTTTTGAATTTCTTTGTCTAGCTTAGCTAAAGAGCAGCACTTCAGCAAGATAACATTTCAGAATATATGTAGCTGCAGGTGATATCAGTTTCTATCAGGCACATAGTCATAATTTGCATTTCATTTATCAGTACTTATGAGTTAAAAGCAATTCAGGAACTTCTAGATTGAATAGTCTTTCGCATATACAAACTAAAATAGAAAGCAATGTTTGTTGCACCGCCTGAGTCGGTATGGTATGGGCGGTATGGACCAGTACGACTGGCAACCGAAACACGAATCGCCAAAGTCCCCGTCGACATGCCCCAATGTATCGTGTGTCAATACACTAGTACATTCCGGTATGTACTGACCTGACAAAACTCCAAGACGGGTCTAGTACCCAAAATGATGAACCCTGATAGAAAGTATTTAAATTTCCACTCGTGACTTTATTACAACAGAATCAAATTAGACCAAATTCTCCTGATGTAGAGGCAATCAAAAGATTTGCATAAGTAATACTTAAACTCAAGAAATATTGAATAACCTAAAAATGTTGCTTGCAAAATGGAAAAAGTCAATGGCTTTCTCCAAAAACAAGCAATTAGAAAATGTACCTTACCAAGTTGGGATCAGGAAGCTCTCTGACAGCTTCATCTACATTCTCAGCTGTAGCTTTAACCTGGGTAACAAGCCACAATATTAGATGCAAATGAAACAGTATATCATAAAATTTTACACTTTAACAGAGCAGTATAATAAATATTCAAAATTTCAGATGGTGGAAAAATAACATGCTTCCGACATGAACGAAATCTATTGGTATCTCCATCATGTATGAAATACATTGACATTGTTCTGGTTGTTATTTGTATGAGATTCGTAGGAAGAATTAGTTTACTAATACTGTGCTAGTTAAAATTCTTTTCACACTAATTCTAGTCAGGTAATTCATTACGGTCTCCGTGTAACTTCATCCATGGACATTCTGTCATCTAGTTTTATAGTAATTTTCATATTTACAGATCCTAGAAAGAAATAGCGCATCTCCACATCTTGTCAAAAGAATATATTTGTCATAAAATGTTTTATGGTTTTATAGGATTTTGGCATTGTGATACTCCTGTCTCATTTTGTCAATTACAATAAATTGCTACATATTGGCTATGAAAACTCCTTATCTTTACTAGAAATATTTCTGTTAATAATTAGTATGATTAAAGTTCAACATTCAAACTAAAAAAACACTAGCAGGCATTTAAAAATTTAGATTGAATATGGACCAAATGATGAATGTAAAATTAATGAAAGAGCATCCACTATACTTTGATTAATTATTGTTTTTTAAGTAAACTTCTTTGACATAGATAGAACTATTTGTTCCATGTGTGGTTTTGAAAACCTTAATCAACCAATGTTCTGATTATGGACTCACGATCAATGATTATCATGGTCCTCTGTGTTGCTTATATCTCATTATGATAACTGAGGAACAACCTGGCAGTGAGGTTCTCTTAAGTATTCAAATTCTCTCTAATATGTGTGAATTTTGCCATTGAAGCACATGCAAGAGAGGAAATTTTGTTCTACTATTTGATGTGGAGGACAAACTTAATAACTAAAGAAGTGACCTCTGAGAGGTTGTTGCATTGAAAATACATGCAAAACATGATTCCTTCAGCCCTTGCATAGATAGCATGAGTACAAAGGAAAAATAAAAATTTGGGAGTCTTACAGAAACACACTTCCTTCAGTCAAAATCATTGAAATATCCATGTCCTTGACCAATGTAATTAGATTGAAAAACAAAGAGATCATGTAATTACCACTTTAGCACTATGTAACTCTGTCTTCTCTGAGAGGCGGTTTCTAAGGGGTTCAACATGATCACTGCCATCAAGTTGCACTCCAATGAAGTATTGAAGCTCAC
The DNA here is from genome assembly GCF_036884655.1 of Musa acuminata AAA Group. Classification (NCBI taxonomy): domain Eukaryota; kingdom Viridiplantae; phylum Streptophyta; class Magnoliopsida; order Zingiberales; family Musaceae; genus Musa; species Musa acuminata. Next base: position 46,688,659 of record NC_088334.1, on the reverse strand, counting down.
CCTATCAACATAGTGACCAATAATTTAATTTCTGAAATTTATGTTACAGTTACAGGATACACCGTCCAAAATAAACAACTTTTGTATGACCTTTTGATCACGCATTGGTTGCAAGTGGAATAAGTTCCAAAACTTCTTTCCTACATCAAGTCCAATATATGTAAGACAATATCAACAAACATAATCAAATGAGTTTAAAAATATACAGCAGAATTTATCATATCCAGTATATAGATTAAATATGAGCAGCCTAAGATGCAGTTTTCCAGTTCATCAATTTGGATCAGATGATCAATTAGAAAGGTTATTATATAGAAGCAAAATCACATAGCACTGCTACAAACTTACCACTCTTTGTATAATTAATTAATTGGACTGTGACTTCCCTTTGCTCTCTTATAGCCTCCCTTATCTTTGCAACAGTTCCTTGATCTGTATCAGGTCCTTGAAGGAATCTGTAATATGCATAAAAGATTGGTGCTGAAGATTTCGTGACAATACCAATATAACTGAAGTATTGAAACTTGAAAGAACTACTAAAATTCTAGTTAGTAAAATTCACAGCCAAAAAAATAGAAGACTAAAATGACCAAGATTAGTAGTTACAAAATTATATATGCTTTCTGTAAATAATATATGATGCTTCTTAGAAGTTACAAAATTTCTGTTTCATGTGATAGTTACAGAGATGGAGCTGTAGAATTTTAGGCTTTTATCTTAGTTCACAAATAGCAAACTTGTCCACTTTAATAGTCACTCATAATAGAAATGCTGTGGAGTTCTGGCAACTGCTGCTATGTTTTGGAATTGTTGAGAACCTCAGCTTCCATGATGCAACAACCAAGTGGCAAATTACCATTTCAGAAGCATCATTGATAATGTAAATTGAGCTCCCATCCTCCACCAACCAAAAGAAAAAACAATCTCTCTCCAAGGTAAGTAATCACAAACAAATATATAAATTAATCCAATTAATGATCATGTTAAGAAAAACTGCAGCAAAAAATAAGTCTTTGTTCAAACAAAAAACTGGTTAGTTGCTTATTCAATTTACAGATCATGTTCCAGAAATAAAATATTTTCTGGAATCTCTAAGGACAACATGAAATTTTACAGAATAAGTCATCTCCAATGAGGTGCCAATTTACTTCAGAGGAAGTTGATAACCTCCTATGGAATTTTGGGAAGAAAGAGAGACAAAAGAGAGGAAAGAGAAATAGATTAAGAAAATTAGGTAAAGAAAGCTTTACTGTTCACTTCAATGATGTGCCAATGGCCAGAACCAGAGACTTATATGAGTTGTGGAGAAAAGAGTTAATCACATCTCCCATAAAATCCTTTTTGAAAGATAACTCTACAACTCTCAAGATAAAAGTTTTATTGGAAAAATAAATAACCTAAGTTATACAATATTCAAATAGTGACTATAAGATACCAATTAGGCTAATAATAGGAATCTTATGACCCACTAAAATAGCCAAGGTTTCAAATAACAGTCAGAGTGACTTATATGGTTATACTAAGTTATAACTCATATTACCAGTCTGAACAAGGATCAATATCAGACCATATAGATCAGTATCAGTTCATCTTACATTGTTTTATTATTTTTTAAAACGATACCATGAAGTACAAACCAGTATATTACCTAGCATACCAATCTGATTGGTTATCGGAATGTGTATCAGACTCAGGTTTAAATTATTGAACTAGCTATTAAAATTGACTACAACTGTCAAAAAAAGCAAAATATAAAAGAATATTTTCGAGTAGGAATGGGGATGATGTAGAATCTTCACTATTTCCACCAATTTGCCTAAGGATTGTTATATATGATAAAAACTAAAAATCTCAACTCAAATGAGTATCATTCCAGTCCTGAACCATGCTAGAGTTATTCCCAAGTTGTGTTTCCTTGGTGATATGATATAGGGAGACTTTACATTAACTGGTTGAATCCTAATCTTAGCTGTATCACACATCAATTAATTTATCCAAGGTGACAAGACATGCTAGTAACGTTTAAGCCCCTAAAAGTTCAGCCCGATACCTTAGAAAAATCTATTGCCCTAGACATGAGATATTCTCAGTATGTCCTGACCATGCCTTTATTTGGCTTGGTCCAAATACAACTTAACTCTATTGATGTATGCACAGGATCAGTGGAGGTCAATCCTAGTTTTAAATTGAATAATCAATTAAATTCCACATAGGATTAAAGATGAAGATCAATTCATCACCCATAAGTGAAACTGTGTTGCTCAAAGCACTTGTTGGCAGTTGTTGACAAGAGATATTGGAAGCACATCCAGTACCTCCAATATCATTTGACCATGGTTATTTGAGATCAAAATAGATACCAAAGACCCCAACCTGATCTGCTACAGGTCAATCTATGGACACATGGGATCTAGAATCTTACAAATTTATCCATTATCTTGTACTTTCATTAGAAATTGTAATCAATTGACTGTTATATATATTGCAATCTAAATAAAGAAAAGCATATCATATGTCATTTATAAGCTAAACCTTTTACTTTGAGCCAATAGTTTAGGGATTTTACTCACAAGGAGCGGTGATGCCCCTACTAATTATGCTACCCAATGGGGATAGATATAGACATTCTATTTTACATGTTTGACGCTAAAGAATCAACTTCCAAGGAACTGATGCATGAAAGTTTGATAACGAAGAGGTTGACATTGAAAAATCTCTTCTGAGAAACCAGCATGTCAATTGATCAAGAAAACCATTTTTCTCCATGATAGACAGCCAACTTTATTTCTAGTTTGGTTCGCATTAATAAGCAGCTTATCAGTTAATCATAGTATTGTGATGCAACAGTGAGCAAATATGAGTTCAATACACTCCTAGTAAAAGAAAGAAAAGGATATGACATGTAACTCTCAGTCATCAGAAAAGAATTTGTGAGAAGCACCTTTTAACAAGTGCACTGCTAATATCATAATCTTTCATATAATTTGATCAAATCAGCATGATTAGAACAGAATTTTATAAAAATAGGGAAGTATATGTTGAAAAGGTAATTGCTTAATAGCTGCTAGTTATGAGATGAGGGAATTGTCTTTACATACCGACAATTTCTTCCTAAAATTTCTTCCCGTGTATACTCTGTCAATTCAAGGAAGCTGTCAGATGCAAATATCTGCATAAGAAATAACCACATAAAATTAGTCTCCTGAGTTTATGTGTGGGAAACAAAAAGGATATTCCAACAGTTTACCATTTATCAAACATAATATATGTGAAGCTCATGATTATTATAAAAGGAAAAGTCCAATTCTTCATGGTGCCAAAACAATGAATGAAACTAACTTGATTAAAAAAAATTCTTTTCATATTTAAAACCTAATATATCTATCATCACCTGTTCTAGAAGCAGCAATAAGTATTTTCATAGATATAAGGCTTACCTAAGTGTAAAAAAGTTAAAAATTCAAGTTTGGAAGAAAAACTCCAAAACATGTGGACAAAATTCAAGTTACTTGTACCTTAAAACATGAGCTAGTGGAGACACCTGAATCTTTAAACATATTTACATATGTGCATTTGTATATACATGCAATTATATACCCTCCTCTAGATACGTATATGCAATTATTGAATGCTTGATCATGTTGGATTCATTTTCACGT